>NC_057807.1:628088148-628226136 GCF_018294505.1 Triticum aestivum
CAACTAGTAATGGTGCAACACTCCCACGGTGCGCCATTACTAGTTTTGAAAAAAATAAAAAAAATAAAAAAAATTGCAATTTTTTTACTAGTAGCGCACCGTGGATGTGGTGCGCCATTACTAGTTTAACTAGTAATGGCACACTATCCCCTGGTGCGCCATTACTAGTTTTGAAAAAAAATTGTTACTAACGGCGCACCGTGGATGTGGTGTGCCATTAGTATTTGGACACTAATGGCGCACCAACACATGATGCACCATTAGTATATAGTAGTGGCGCACCACATGTCTGGTGCGCCATTAGTGTCCATCTCATCTATAGCCCTTTTCCTAGTAGTGTTGGGTTGATTGATAATCTAGATTGGTACGAGTTGTATGTTTTATTTTGGTGCTGTCCTATTGTGCCCTCCATGTCGCGCAAGCGTGATGGATACCCGCTGTAGGGTGTTGCAATACGTTCATGATTTGCTTATAGTGGGTTGCTTGAGTGACAGAAGCATAAACCCGAGTAAGGGGGGTGTTGCGTATGGGATAAAGGGGACTTGATGCTTTAATGCTATGGTTGGGTTTGACCTTAATGATCTTTAGTAGTTGTGGATGCTTGCTAGAGTTAAAATCATAAGTGCATATGATCCAAGAAGAGAAAGTATGTTAGGTTATGCCTCTCCCTCATATGAAATTGCAATGACGACTACCGGTATTGTTAACAGTTGCCTACGATAATTCAACACTGATCCATCATTATTCCACACTCGCTATTTAAAATATTTAGTAATGTATTCTAACTTTATGATAACAAGACCTACTTTTATGTTTTAGCTCTCCGATATCATGCCAAGTTTCCTCTTCATGCCCACAACGTACTTTATTTCTCGTTTCTAGTTGGAAGCAAACGTTCGGTGTACGAAGAGTCGTATCAGTGGCAAATAGGACTTGAGAGAATATTGATCTTACCTTTAGCTTCTTGTGGGTTCGACACTCCATACTTATGTCGGTGTACCAAAATAGGGGCGCTCTTTTGTACCCCTTATTCGTGCACGGGCAGTCAGAGCCGCGCCCACGGCCACACTTAAGTAGGGCAGAGAGAGGGAATGAGAGCCACAACACAGAATCGAAGCAACGCCAAGACAGAAGCATAAAGGACAAGAAGGTGATGTGGTTCCCCCCGGCAGGGTCCTTGCCGGGAACGGTCCCCACAACCCCGGCAAAGGCATTGGCGGGACAGCCTACCCGATGCCAGCGGAGCGCGCCTCCCTCGAGCCCCAATTCCTCCAACGCCACCAATCGCGTTGGAACCAAGGCTCAGAAGAACCTCAATGATGGCATGCAGATCTTTGTGAAGACAAAGTACAAATACTCCAAACCAGGGGAGCAATAGAAAGTGACGAACCTCAACGGGTTTCTCACCGAAGGAAACTGCAAGATCCCCGGCAAGGTCCTCGCCGGGGACTACCGCAGCGCCGCAGCAAGACCCTTGCCGGGGCCCCGGCAAGGTCCTTGCCGAAGGCATCCACGAGGCCGCAACCAGCTGGGCAGGCGCCTGCGTGTCAACATGGGGCTTCTCACCAGCTCAGCGCATGCCTATGTGGTGGCATGCAAACCTTCATGAAGGCCCTACCACCGTGCCACCTCAGCTACCTGCTAGCTTACATGGCACTGACCGCCTCGCTGGCCCAGTCACGTGTCAAGACGAGGCAAAGCGGCGGTAAAGTAAAGGGGGCATGTTGGAGGCGCATTAAATGCGTCTTGTCCCGTATAGCTAGCGATAAGATTAGCTACAATGCCCCATTTCCACGTCCTGTGTGCCACTATGGCAATCCCTTTGCCTATAAAAGGAGACCCAAGGCATCCAGGAGGAGGATTCGGACTTTTGGACAAGTTACGCCCACTGTAGCTAGTTCAAGAACACAGATACACATCCAAGCAGGACTAGGGTGTTACGCATCTCTATGGCCCGAACCTGGGTAAACGATCTGTGTGCTTGTTCTAATTGCTGATCCTGCTCTCCTCACTACCCAGCGCCCGGCAACCGCAGAAGGGATCCTTACGATCCCATAGGTGTCGTTTCCCACCGACATATTTGGCGCGCCAGGTATGGGGCGCCCAGTAGTGAGCATCTGGTTTAGTAGCTAGTGGCACAGCTCCTCATCGCCATGGCTCCCAAGAAGAAGACGACCACGACGATTGGTTCATCTGGGACCGGATTGCCTGTACCGGTGCGGACCAACAGTGGGCCAGCCGTGGAAAGAACCCATGGCACGGCCCGCGTGCACCCACATCATCATGGCAGTCCGGGCCCGATGAGCGGCGCCGTTCGTGCGCCAGGCGACGAGCCACATGCCGCAAACCCTGGAGATGGAGTGCCCCCCCCCCCGCAGTTGGTGCGGGGCCGTCCAGGGGTGTCATCGCGCCACCGGACGGTGGCGTGGCGACCTCCAAGACGCCAACACCGGCTCCCACGGTGCGCTCGTCTCAGGTCGTCCGCGATGAGTAGCGCCGCCCCGCTGGTGACCCTGGGTGCCGCTCGAGGAAGAGTCTCGTGCACCCTTCACATGTTTAGGAGGGCCAGCATGCACGCCGAGGTGTTGACAGGAATGGTAGACGGCCGCAGTGCCGTGATGACGCTCCTTCTAACGTAGTTACAAGTCGAAGCGCGTCGCGTTCAACGCAGCTTTCGCCGCCAGCCACACCAGCGGAAGATTTGGCGCGCGCGCAACTGCTCCTCGACTTCCCTTCTGCTGCGAAGAAACTCGACAAATGGAGGGCCACTGTCGGGAGCCTCGTCGGCATTGCTAATCAAGATGGGCCTCGGCCGGCAGGGCCCGCAGGCCATCGCTCCGTCGAGCCACGACATGCTAGCGGTGGACGGGCCCGGGCGACGCGGCCAGCTACCGCCGATGTTGACCCATCGCGGCGACGCTTGTGATGATGCCTCCATCGCATCGTCCGACCCACAAACCCACCGCGATCAACACCAAGTTCTTCGGGAGCGAGCTCACGAAGACGCCAGGACCACCATTGACCGCCGGTGCGACACACGCCACCAGTCGGACAAGCGAGCAGGGCCCACTATGGACCACCCAGTGCTGGGAGGCTACGACGGCCTACCTTATGAGGTGGGCTGTCCGGCCTTCACATGTGATCTGCGATAGTTCTAGTGGCCCTCCCACCGCACGTTCAAGACCGACGTTGGTGAGAAGTACAATGGCAAGACTCACCCGTCGGAGTTCCTCATCAGTTACACCATTGCGATGCAAGCTGTTGGGGCTCGCGACGATAAGGTGCTCGCCAATTACTTCCCGTTAGCACTCAAGCCCAATGTTATGTCATGGTTAATGCACTTGTAGGTGGACTCCATTTCTTCTTGGGCAGATCTGTGCCATGAGTTTGTTGGCGCCTTTACCGGAGGCCACCAAGCTCATGCTAGGCGAGCAATTTGCATATCATCCCCCAGAAGGAAGGAGAGAACCTGCACAAGTACATCCAGAGGTTCAGCTGAGTGTAGTACAACATCTCGGACGTTCATCCCGCCGTTGTGATCAGCGTGCTCCACCAGAATGTGCGCAACCACCAGATATGTGAAGAGCTAGCGATGAACAAGGTCAAAGATGTGACAAAACTCTATGTTCTGGACGATAGGTGCAGAGGGGAGGAAGTACCCAGGCAAAGACGTCCGTGTGGAAACCGACTGCACGGATGATACCACCACCCTGGCGAAGAAGGGATGGCGCCGTAACAGGAAGCGCAGGGGCAAGACCGTGCTTGCCGTCGAGGGGTCCAGTGACACAGGCACCGCCAAAAAGGACAAGGCAAGCGACCCCGGCAAGGAGGTTGCCAGGTGTGCCGCCTGTCGGGCCTTGGCGGCTATCGACAAGCCGGGGGGCTCTGACAAGCAGTATTGCAAGATCCACCGCACCAAAGGCCACGATCTCCAGAACTGCCGACAAGTAGAGCTGCTTGCCGAGAAGCAGAAGGCTGAGTACGAGAGGCGGGACAAGGAGAAGGGCCAAGAAGGTGCCGGGGGACCCGACAAGAAGCGCGGCGGTCAGGAAGGCCACCGCGGTAAGGATAATTAGCAAGAGAGGCCCGCCCGGGGCTGCGATAAGAAGCAGGAAGATGATGATCATGACGAGGACGATGAGTCTGGCGACCACGAGTTTCAGAAGGCTACGGAGGCCATGTGCATCGATGGTGGTGCCTTGCTACATGAGTCCCACCGCCAGCTCAAGCAGTGAGCGCGTGAAATCTTGGCGGCAGAGCCATCACTCGACGCACGGAAGCCGTTGAAGTGGTCCACCACGCCTATCATCTTCGACACCGAGGACCATCCTGACCGCACTATTGCGGTTGGATGCTTGCCGTTGTTGGTCTCACCAACAATTCGCAACTTCAAGGTGATAAAGATGCTAGTTGACGGCGGGGCCGGTCTGTACTTGATCTCGCCTATTGTGGTCAAGAGGCTGCAGATCCCTGATGGGGACCTCGAGGAGACGGGAACATTCCGAGGAGTCAACCCGGGGAGGAGCCAGCCGAAGGGGAAGGTCATGCTGCCCGTGCCATTCGGGGGTGAGCTTAACTATAGGACGGAGAGGTTTGTCTTTGATGTAGCCGAGATCCCCTTGCCTTACAACGGGATCCTTGGCCGCCTGGCGCTGGACAAATTCAGGGCAGCCTCTCACTAGGCCTACAACACGCTGAAGATGCCCGGGCTAATGAACATCATCACCATCCCCTCCGACAGGAAAGACGCGTGGATTTGCGCTGACCAACTCTACCGGGAAGCGGTTGTAGCAGCTACCGCCAAGGTACCTTCTCCTGCCGTTGAGGCCCCGGGAGGAAAGAAGACCGGCGGGGCTCCTCACACCCACTTCGGCAAAAGCACCTCTTCGGGGTATTGCGTTTCCCCGAGGACGTGCCAGAGAGGTCCACCGGCAAGAGCAAGAAGTCCAGAGCTGCGCTACCATAGACCAAGAAGGTGTCCGTCAAGGAGGACGACATGGGAGGGGCTTTCACCATAAGCTCCACCCTCGATGATAAATAGGAAAGCGAGCTCGTCACTTTCCTGCAGGCGAATGTCTACGTGTTTGCATGGCAAGCATCCGACATCCCCGACGTTCCTAGGGAAGTGATTGAGCACCATCTTGCTGTATGTTCTCATGCACGTCCCGTCAAGCAGAAGGTCATGAAGCAAGCTCTGGGGAGGCAAGAGTTCATCACGGAGGAGATCAGGAAACTAGAGGCGGCAGGTTTGGTGAGGGGGGTGCTCCATCCAACGTGGTTGGCCAACCCGGTGGTGGTGCGCAAGGCAAACGACAAGTGGAGACTGTGTATTGATTACACAGACATCAATAAAGCTTGTCCAAAGGATCCCTTCCCGTTACCGCGCACCGACCAGATTGTTGACTTCACAGCCGGGTGTGACCTGTTATCATTCCTCGATGCCTACTTAGGGTACCACCAGATCTTCATGACAAAAGAATATGAGGAGAAGACAACATTCATCACCCCATGTGCTACGTATTGCTTTTTACGAATGCCTTTCGGGTTGAAGAGTGCTGGCTCAACCTTTGCAAGAGCGGTCCAAATTGGTTTTGAGCCATAGCTACATAGAAATATGGAAGCTTATATGGATGACATAGTGGTCAAAACCAAGGACAAGGCAACGCTCATGCAAGATCTGGGAGAAACGTTTGCAAACCTACGCAAGATCAACCTCAAGTTGAACCCTGAGAAGTGTGTCTTTGGTGTCCCGTCCGGCAAGCTTCTCGGGTTCTTTGTGTCGCAATGTGGGATTAAGGCAAACCCCAATAAAATCAAGGCCATCAAACAGATTGAGGCACCCAAGCGGATCAAGGATGTGCGTCGGCTCACTGGCTGCGTTGCCGCCACGAGCAGATTCATCTCCAGGTCTGCCGTGCATGCCCTCCCTTTCTTCAAAATTCTGAAGAAGGCATGCCCAACGAAATGGACCCCAGAGGCAGAGGCGGCGCTGCAAGACTTGAAGAAGTACCTCTCCTCCATGCTGATACTAGTTGCGCCTAAACCACAAGAGCCGTTGCTGCTATATCTGGCGGTGACGAATCAAGTGGTCAGCGCTGCACTAGTGGCGCAGAGGGAGGTCAACGAAGAAACAACCACGATGGTAGGCTTGGTGGATGGCGAGCCGAAGTTCCCCCTGGCAGGGCCTAATCCCGGCAAGGCGGGGCATCCGACAGAGTCTGGTACCGGCGAGACAGAGCGTGCGCAACCAGATGAAGTGATGCAGAAGAAGAAGGTGATGCAGCACCCGGTTTAATTTGTCAGCTCCCTCTTGCATGGGGCTAGGTCAAGGTACTCTGGTGTGTAGAAATTGCTCTTCGACCTCCTTATGGCCTCGAGGAAGCTGCGTCACTACTTCCAGGCACACGAGATCACCATTGTTACCCCGTCTTCCTTTGCAATAGATACTATATAACCCGGATGCAACGGGAAGGATTGTGGAATGGGCCTTGGAGCTGTCCAGTTTTGGTCTAAAGTTTGAAAGCACCTCGACAATCCAAAGCCGAGTGTTGGCGGAGTTCATTGCGGAATGGATCTCAACACCCGATGAAGAGGTCCAGGAGACCACTCTCCCCGGCAAGGAAACGAGCCGCAATTGGGTCATGTACTTCGATGGGGCTTTCTCGCTGAAAGGCGCCGGTGCTGGTGTGCTGCTTGTCACGCCCACCTAAGAGCACCTCAAGTACGCCATCCAGATGCACTTTCCCCGGGAGATGTCAATGAACAACACCGTGGAATACGAGGGCTTACTTGCCTGTCTCAGGATCGCAGCAGACCTTGGAGTCAAAAAGCTCATCGCCAGGGGCGATTCGCAGCTTGTCGTCAGGCAAATCAACAAGGACTATCAGAGCCCGTTAATGGAAGCTTACGTCGATGAAGTGAGAAAACTGGAGGAGCGCTTTGACGGTATACACGCAGAGCACGTCCCCCGGATGGAGAATGACATTGCCGACTACCTGTCAAAGCATGCTGCCCTCAAGCTACCTGTGGAACCAGGTACCTTTGTGCTTCGGTTAACTCAACCGTCCGTCGAACCATCAACGGGGCAGAACAAGCAGAGGAAGCTAGGACCCGGCAAGTACTTCCCCACCGAGCTCCCCGGAGCCGCTGGCAAAGGTGTTGCCGTTGATGTTGATCCTGCCGCGGGGCAACCGACTCCGGCAGGGCCCTAGGCCATGGCCGTAGAGACGGCCGCTCCCGTGGCAGAAGAGATGCCTTTAGTCCTTGCCCTCGAGCCACAGGCTCCGGCATGGGCGTAGCACACCGTCCGATTCCTACAAATAGGAGAGCTTCCTGAGGAGCAGGAAGAAGCAGAGAGAGTAGCCCGCCGGTCTGCTCTGTACCAATTCGTTGACAATGTCTTGTACAGAAAAAGACCGAATGGGGTGAAATTGAGATGCATCTCCCAGGAGGAAGGATTGTGGCTGTTGGCGGAGATACATGGAGGCATATGTGGCTCCCACATAGGGTCAATGGCCCTTGCCGACAAGGCTTTCCGGCAAGGTTTCTTCTGGCCCACTGCCCTCCAGGATGCGACGACACTAGTAACCAAGTGTGAAGCGTGCCAGTTCCACTCAAAGAAACTTCATCAACGAGATCAAGCCCTTCTAACCATCCATCTCTCCTGGCCCTTCTCGGTCTGGGGGCTCGACATATTGGGACCTTTCCCTCATGCCGTCGGGGCTTTGAGTACTTGTATGTTACAATCGACAAGTTCACAAAGTGGCCAGAGGTGGAAGCGGTGAGGAAGGTGACAGCGCAGTCATCCATCAAGTTATTCAAAGGGCTAGCTTGCCATTTTGGTGTACCCAACGGGATCATCACCGACAACGACACCTAGATCACAAGCCACGCCTTCATGCAATACATTGAGGATCTCAGCAGCAAGGTCTGTTTTTGCTTCCGTGGCACACCCACGGAGCAACAGCCAAGCGGAGAGATCGAATGCTGAAGTGCTGCGAGGCTTAAGAACGAAGACTTTTGACAGGCTGCGGAAGAGTGGAAGGTGCTGGATTGATGAGTTGCCGACGGTTCTTTGGTCGATCAGGATGATGCCAAATCGAGCCACTGGACAGACACCCTTTGCCCTGGTCTATGGGGCAGAAGCAGTTCTCCCCACGGAACACACATACGGGTCACCTCGAGTGCTCGCTTATGATGAGCTTGAGAAAGAGCTATTGCGGCAAGATGACACAACGTTCCTTGAGGAAGATCGTCTCCGGGCGACTGGAAGGGTAGCACGCTACCAACAGGCCTTGTGTCGCTACCATAGCCGCAAGGTTCATGCCCGGAGCCTTGAGGAAGGCGACTGTCAGTGTCAAAACCAGCGGATCTCGGGTAGGGGGTCCCGAACTGTGCGTCTAAGGCTAATGGTAACAGGAGACTGGGGACACGATGTTTTATCCAGGTTCGGGCCCTCTCGATGGAGGTAATACCCTACTTCCTGCTTGATTGATCTTGATGATATGAGTATTACAAGAGTTGATATACCACGAGATTGTAGAGGCTAAACCCTAAGAGCTAGCCTATGATTATGATTGTTGTTGTCCTACGGAGTAAACCCTCCGGTATATATAGACACCGGAGGGGGCTAGGGTTACACAGAGTCAGTTATAGAGAAGGAGATCTAATATCTGAATCGCCAAGCTTGCCTTCCATGCAAAGGAGAGTCCCATCCGGACATAGGACGAAGTCTTCAATCTTGTATCATCATAGTCCAACAGTCCGGCCAAAGTATATAGTCTGGCTGTCCGGATACCCCCTTATCCAGGACTCCCTTAGTAGCCCCTGAACCAGGCTTCAATGACGATGAGTCCGACGCGCAGATTGTCTTCGGCATTGCAAGGCGGGTTCCATCTCCAAATACTCCGTAGAAGATTCCGAACACAAGGATCGTGTCCGGCTCTGCAAAAATGATTTCCACATACCACCATAGAGAGCACAATATTCGATAAATCAAATCTACTGACCACTACTGTAGAGTGACATCACGCCATGGTCCGGTCATTATTTGAACCGTTTTCTTCCAACCAGCTACTGTGCATATCGCGAGGCGGTTTCCTTGGCACGTCTTGTCGAAGCATAGATCGTGTCCCCTTATTGCGGGATTCTCATCAATACGGGTGTGGGTAACCCAACCGCACCACCAATCGCGGTTAGTTTGGAACGAGCAGGTTTTACTAGGCAAGCGGGAGGCGCAAAGTTTCATTGCCTCTATTAAGAGGAAAGGCCTCTTCCTTTCCACCCACGCCTTCTTCTCCTTCTGCTCGTCCATTCCCTTTCGCTCGAGCCCTAACACCCGAGCGTTCATCTTCTCCACCAACAAAGGTTCTCCGAAAATGTCCGGATCCAGAGCAGGAGGCATGTGGATGGCCTCTACCGTCCAGGAGAAGGATATCAAAAAGCTTCGGGAGGCGGGGTACCTGGCCAAGAAAATCGGCCACCGCCTTCCGACGGCGGGAAAGATTGTCCCCACTTCGGAGCCCCATGAGAGGCTCGTGTTCCTCCCTCATTTTGTCTGCGGGCTCGGGTTTCCCCTTCACCCATTTGTTCGCTGCATCAAGTATTATTACGGGATCGATTTTCATGATCTATCCCCTAATTCCTTCCTCAACATCTCGACGTTTATCGTCATGTGCGAGACCTTTCTCCGCATCTCACCACACTTCGGATTATGGATGAAGATCTTCAATGTGAAGCCCAAGGTGGTGAATGGCGAGCACGCTGAGTGTGGAGGCACCATGGTCAGTAGGATGCCCAAGGTCACATGGCCGACAGGTACCTTCAATGATTCCGTCAAGGAGTGGCAGCAACAATGGTTCTACATCACTGAAAGGGCTTGAACTGGTCTTTGTCCTGGCCCAAAAAGGGCTTGAACTGGTCTTTGTCTGATGAACTGTCGGTGCTCCAGACACGCGTCAAGGGTATGGAAGATAAGGTCATCAAGCTTGTTGACGTAGTCCAGGTGATGTTGGTCCGCCTGGTTCTTCCTTGTCAGCACCGAGCCTGCAATTTGTGGGAGTATAACCTGGCCGAGCACCATACCCTGCGAGAGCTTTATGGCTCCTCACACAAGGACATCTGGAAGGTGCTTTTTAAGTGCGGCAAACCGTGGCCGGACTCCGCCGCGGACCACGGGTACCAACTGTCCCGCCCTGCAAGTCCGGTAAGTCATCATTATGTTTTGTCCATCGATATGTTTCATTGTCATATCCTAGGGAAGATGCTCTAACGTGCTTCCCACAATTATCCTAGGGATGCATGAAGAAGGCGGGGCGGATGCACTGTCCAGCCCCGCTGCCAGAAGAACCAGCCGGACCACTTCTGACGCAGATGCTGGTCCCGACGCCTTACGAGGCGCCAAAGAAAGAGGCCTACAGAGAGGCCAAGGAGACCAGAAGCAGCCTTCGTCGTCGCGATGCTTCGGACACAAAATTCGAAGACTCCAATGCTCTTCTCCTCCGACGAGGAAGAAGAGGAGGAAGAAGATGAGTCCCCCATGGGGGAGGAAAGAAAAGGACGGCCTCCTCATCTCTCGAGGCCAAATTGCCTAAGAGGAGAAAAATCCCCTGCCAGAGGCGTCCAGTACGGCTACCGACAATAGCCCGGAGTGGGATCCCAGAGCCCAGCCCCTGGAAAACTCATGATTACACGAAATCCGAACACACCCATGCGTCTAGGATTATTGAGGCATAATAATTTAATTAGTGCCACACTTTTCCATAGCCCGGTGAGGTCTCGCACCGAACAGTCCTCATCAGAGGATTCGTTGAGCTCAGATGCCCTAGAGAGCGACATGCCTCTGAGGGCCCCTTCCCCAAAGCTCGGGCATGACACCGAGGTGTTGTCCCAGAAGGACCTAGACCGGGAGGGGCATACCTCACGGGTCGGATATACGGGAGCGGCGGCTCCCATGAGTGTCGATGGCGGGGGCGATCTTGGATTCGGCCCACAGCCGGACACAGTCCCGGAGACCTTTGAGGCTCTGGGATTAGGCAGGGAGCCCCCCTTGACTAGAGGGGGCGATCTTGGATTCGGCCCACAGCCGGACACATCCCGGAGACCTTTGAGGCTCCGGGATTAGGCAGGCAGCCCCCCTTGACTAGAGGGGGTGATCCTGCTCTGCCGGCAACCTCTGTCCTACCAGAGGTGCAGGGCAGCTTATCGACAGCGCTAAAGAGTGATTCCATCATCGATGAACATCGCGCCCTTATGGGTGTGGTGATTGAAAAGGTTCAGGCCGCTGAAAGTGGACTGAATGAATCCTGCATCAGCCTTATAAAAGGCTTGGAGGTATGTTTTAGGAGTTTTTAGAAGATTTTCATAGTATGGATAGTAGCCCCTAATACACTGTCCGGTGAAAGAGAGAACCAGACATGGTATCAAATTTCCATCCGCGGGAGACTCAGTTAATGACATATATCTCTTCCTTTATAAACAGGCGTCTGCAGCGACTGCCGCCTCTCATACTGCGGAAGTATCCGGATTGAAGCAGAGTCTGGAGCGGGCCGAAGAAGAACTTGGCCGGGTGGAGAAGCCGTTGTAGGACAATCAAGGTATGTCGAAACCTTATTAAGTTTAGCACAAATAAGTAGGTGCGCCTAATGAAAGTATTTATATTGCATGCTCTAGGGATGAATGCCGAAATTGAGGCGCTTAAGAAGGTTGTGGCCTTAGCCGAAAAGAAGGCAGCCGCGGAGCAGGCTCTTTGCGAGAAGCACGAGGCCAGGGTCATTGATGCTGAACGAGAGCTTCAGGAGGCCATGAAGAAAAGCGAGACTTTGGAGCAGAGTCTATCATCGAAAGAATCCGAACTCTCCCAAGCTCTCCAAGCCGCAAATGATGCTCGGGAGGAAGCCCAAGGTGCTCTGAAGGATATTCAGGAGGCGAGAAAGATTGCGGCTGGTAAGGCTTTTTCTTATTCAAAGTGATTTTTATGCAGTAATAGGAGAAATTAAAGGTGACAAATTGAATTTTGATTTCTCTAGGGGCGTTTGCGGAGCTTCCACGCAGCATATCTGATGCTGCTCAATTCTATCGAGCTAAGGAGAAGAAGACTGCGGAAAAGCTCTTCTGGTCACAGTATTTGGCGCCGAATTATCCGGTGCCATTTGTCGATCAGCTGAAGCAGTTGGTCGAACTACACCAGGTAGGCAAACTAGCCATGAAGGACTTGATTGTCCGGCTATGGCCGCCGAGTCAATTCCAAGCAGTTACTTTGGGCTCGTGAAGCGAATTGTGAGTGCTTGTCCTCGTCTCGAAGTCATTAATCAGTCGGTCTGTATAGAAGGTGTGCGAATGGCATTTGCCCGCGCAAAAGTGCACTGGGGAAAGCTGGAAGCTGAAAAGCTGATGACCGAGGGACCGCTCGAGGGGAAGGAGCACCGCAAGCCCGAACTATATTATGATGGTGTCCTGAAAGGAGCCCGCCTTGTGGCGGAGCAATGTACCAAAGACATTGTGTTTCAATGAAGACAATGACGCTGTCCTTTGTAAGGCAGAACAAAGTCACCTTTATTTATGTATTGCCTGTTATGTGAAAGTTTTTCCTCCTCCGCGGCCATTTTATATATTAATCATGAGAGTTGGCCAGTCATCGGCTTCTGCCCCCACGTAGGAAGTACCGGGGTGTTCGGGATAAACCTGAACACTCTTTATCCCATTCTTGGGTCCTTAAACTAGGTGTTCAGCACAGCGAACCAGACAATCAGACTATAGGGATTTCTCCCTCCACTTCGCCATAGGAATTCGAGTATGGTAGGCACAACCCCTGGTGTTCGGAAGACCGCACGAGGGGCCCTAACAGCACCTGATCGGAAGACCGATCCATCACACTCTGCATTTATTATGGCATTATGCGGAATAAATCTTTAAAGATTTTACAACCTCTCGAACAGCTGAGCAGCTCTCGCCTTATCATGATAGTTAGTTTTCGGCTTTCTCTACTGAGGTGCTCGTCCGGAAGAACCAGGACACAATCACAGTAGTTCTCCCAGTGCTACCTTAGCCGATATTGCGGAACGTAAGGTACAAAAACATGGGAGCCGGTCAAACCCAACTAATGACCCAAGACATGATTCGGAGCTGATGCATATAATGCTATAAGTTCGGGGTGCCGAGCGACCGAGAAGGTGGTCGGACTTTGTTGCCATAGTGCGGGTACAATGAAGCCCCTGGCGTTTTAAGGCATAACACGATATTCAGATGCCGTTATGACTAAAAGTGTCAATGAGAAATGATAGCAGATAAGCGCCATATAACTCTACATGTTGTATTCGAGTAATACGCCTATGCGTATGGGTACTGTTCATGTTATAAAAAGGAGGTATGACGACGTAACCTACTTAAACCGGGCGGGAGGGAGCTGTGTGCGAATGCGAAGTATGTCCGGATTGTCTTCGGGGGGAATGTCCAAAGATTCCCCCTTTGCACGTCTGAGCCGATTCCATGTCGCCAGTCCTAGTATCCGCAAAAGTGAACCTGCAAACAAAATGCTGAGAGACATTTATGTGCCATGGAGAGGTTGAACCACAGGGTGTGGGCCTTCCCAACTTATGCCGGGGTGTTTGATTGACGCCTGGTCGAGCCGAGCTATCCTGCCATGAAGTAGTTCGGACTCCTTTGTTGGTGTCCGGGAGGTTGGCTGTCGAATCGAGGTTCGATAAAGAGGCACGACTCGCTGCTTCAGTGGCTGTATACTCTTCGGCGCCGAGGTGGAGTTCGGCCTTGCCCGTAATTGTGACTATGTCACGTGTGTCGGGGAACGTAGTAATTTAAAAAAAAATCCTACGCACACGCAAGATCATGGTGATGCATAGCAACGAGAGGGGAGAGTGTTGTCCATGTACCCTCGTAGACCGTAAGCGGAAGCTTTATGACAACACGGTTGATGTAGTCGTACGTCTTCACGATCCGACCGATCCAAGTACCAAATGTACGGCACCTCCGAGTTCAGCACATGTTTAGCTCGATGACGATCCCCGGACTCCGATCCAGCAAAGTGTTGGGGATGAGTTCCGTCAGCATGACGGCATGGTGACGATGATGATGTTCTACCGACGCAGGGCTTCGCCTAAACTCCGCAACCATATGACCGAGGTGGAATATGGTGGAGGGGGGCACCGCACACGGCTAAGGAACGATCATGTAGATCAACTTGTGTGTCATAGGGTGCCTCCCTGCTCCCGTATATAAAGAAGGGAGGGTGGAGGTGCGGCCGGCCCCCTAGGGGTGCCCCTGGAGGAGTCCTAATCCCATCGGGAGTAGGACTCCCCCCTCTTGCCTTGGTGGAGAAGGAAAGGGGGGAGGGGAAAGAGGAAAGGGGGGCGCCGCCCCCCCTTCCTTGTCCTATTCGGACTAGGGGAGGGGGGGGGGAGGGGGCGCGCGGCCTGCCCTGGCCAGCCCTCCTCTTCTCCCTCATGGCCCACTAAGGCCCATTAACCCCCAGGAGGGTTCCGGTAACCCCCGGTGTTCCGGTAAAATCCCGATTTCACCCGGAACCATTCCGATATCCAAATATAGGCTTCCAATATATCAATATTTATGTCTCGACCATTTCGACACTCCTCGTCATGTCTGTGATCACATTCGGGACTCCGAACAACCTTTGGTACATCAAAACTTATAAACTCATAATAAAACTGTCATCGTAACGTTAAGCGTGCGGACCCTACGGGTTCGAGAACTATGTAGACATGACCTAGAACTATTATCGGTCAATAACCAATAGCGGAACCTGGATGCTCATATTGGCTCCTACATATTCTGCGAAGATCTTTATCGGTCAAACCGCATAACAACATACATTGTTCCCTTTGTCATCGGTATGTTACTTGCCCGAGATTCGATCGTCGGTATCCAATACCTAGTTCAATCTTGTTACTGGCAAGTCTCTTTACTCGTTACGTAATGCATCATTACGTAACTAACTCATTAGCTACATTCCTTGCAAGGCTTATAGTGATGTGCATTACCGAGAGGGCCCAGAGATACCTCTCCGACAATCGGAGTGACAAAACCTAATCTCGAAATACGCCAACCCAACATGTACCTTTGGAGACACCTGTAGTACTCCTTTATAATTACCCAGTTACGTTGTGACGTTTGGTAGCACCCAAAGTGTTCCTCCGGTAAGCGGGAGTTGCATAATCTCATAGTTACAGGAACATGTATAAGTCATGAAGAAAGCAATAGCAATATACTAAACGATCAATGCTAGGCTAACGGAATGGGTCATGTCAATCACATCATTCTCCTAATGATGTGATCCCATTAATCAAATGACAACACATGTTTATATGCTTAGGAAACATAACCATCTTTGATTAATGAGCTAGTCAAGTAGAGGCATACTAGTGACTATATGTTTGTCTATGTATTCACACATGTATCATGCTTTCAGTTAATATAATTCTAGCATGAATAATAAACATTTATCATGATATGAGGAAATAAATAATAACTTTATTATTACCTCTAGGGCATATTTCCTTCAGTCTCCCACTTGCACTAGAGTCAATAATCTAGATTACATAGTAATGATTCTAACACCCATGGAGTCTTGGTGCTGATCATGTTTTGCTCGTGAAAGAGGCTTAGTCAATGGGTCTACAACATTCAGACCCGTATGTATCTTGCAAATCTCTATGTCTCCCACCTGGACTTGGTCCCGGATGGAATTGAAGCGTCTCTTGATGTGCTTGGTCCTCTTGTGAAATCTGGATTCCTTTGCCAAGGCAATTGCACCAGTATTGTCACAGAAGATCTTCATTGGTCCTGATGCACTAGGTATGACACCTAGATCGGAAATGAACTCCTTCATCCAGACTCCTTCATTTGCTGCTTCTGAAGTAGCTATGTATTCCGCTTCACATGTAGATCCCGCCACAACGCTTTCTTTAGAACTGCACCAACTAACAGCTCCACCGTTTAATAAAAGGTATTTTTGCATTCGTGCCCCTAGTTGGGTCACGCTCGACTGGTTTGCCCGTAGTTTTCCAACAATTGCGGTTTTGCCCAGCTCACTTCACTCGCCTTCCGTTTTTTCCCTTCCGAGGTGGTTCCGACCAATCACGGTTCACCATGTGGCAACTGTTCATTGGACAGAACCGCCCCGGAAGGGAAAAAAACACAAGGCGAGTGAAGTGAGCTGGGCAAAACCGCAATTGTTGAAAAATTAGGGGCAAATCAGTCGAGCATGACCCAACTAGGGGCACCAATACAATTGTTCCTTAATAAAAACACGTATCCAGTTTGCGATTTAGAATCGTCCGGATCAGTGTCAAAGCTTGCATCGATGTAACCATTTACGACTAGCTCTTTGTCACCTCCATATACGAGAAACATATCCTTAGTCCTTTTCAGGTATTTCAGGATGTTCTTAACCGCTGTCCAGTGATCCACTCCTGGATTACTTTGGTACCTTCCTGCCAAGCTTATTGCTAAGCACACGTCAGGTCTGGTACACAACATTGCATACATGATAGAGCCTATGGCTGAAGCATAGGGAACATCTTTCATTTTCTCTCTATCTTCTGCTGTGGTCGGGCATTGAGTTTGACTCAACTTCACACCTTGTAGTACGGGCAAGAACCCTTTCTTTGCCTGATCCATTTTGAACTTTTTCAAAACTTTATCAAGGTATGTGCTTTGTGAAAGTCCAATTAAGCGTCTTGATCTATCTCTATAAATCTTGATGCCCAATATATAAGCAGCTTCACCGAGGTCTTTCATAGAAAAACTTTTATTCAAGTATCCCTTTATGCTATCCAGAAATTCTATATCATTTCCAATTAATAATATGTCATCTACATATAATATTAGAACTGCTACCGAGCTCCCACTCACTTTCTTGTAAATACAGGCTTCTGCAAAAGTCTGTATAAAACCATATGCTTTGATCACACTATCAAAGCGTTTATTCCAACTCCGAGATGCTTGCACAAGTCCATAAATGGATCGCTGGAGCTTGCACACTTTTTTAGCACTTTTTGGATCAACAAAACCTTCTGGCTGCATCATATACAACTCTTCTTCCAGAAATCCATTCAAGAATGCAGTTTTGACATCCATTTGCCAAATTTCATAATCAAAAAATGCAGCAATTGCTAACATGATTCAAACAGACTTAAGCATCGCTACGGGTGAGAAAGTCTCATCGTAGTCAACCCCTTGAACTTGTCCAAAACCTTTTGCAACAAGTCGAGCTTTATAGACAGTTACATTACCATCAGCGTCAGTCTTCTTCTTAAAAATTCATTTATTCTCAATGGCTTGCTGATCATCGGGCAAGTCAACCAAAGTCCATACTTTGTTCTCATACATGGATCCCATCTCAGATTTCATGGCATCTAGCCATTTTGCGGAATCTGGGCTCATCATCGCTTCCTCATAGTTCGTAGGTTCATCATGGTCAAGTAACATGACTTCCAGAATAGGATTACCATACCACTCTGGTGCAGATCTTACTCTGGTAGACCTACGAGGTTCAGTAGAAACTTGATCTGAAGTTTCATGATCAATATCATTAGTTTCCTCACTGATTGGTGTAGTTGTCACAGGAACCGGTTCTTGTGATGAACTACTTTCCAATAAGGGAGCAGGTACAGTTACCTCATCAAGTTCTACTTTCCTCCCACTCACTTCTTTCGAGAGAAACTCCTTCTCTAGAAAGGATCCGAATTTTGCAACGAAAATCTTGTCTTCAGATCTGTGATAGAAGGTGTACCCAACAGTCCCTTTTGGGTATCCTATGAAGACACATTTCTCCGATTTGGGTTCGAGCTTATCTGGTTGAAGTTTCTTCACATAAGCATTGCAGCCCCAAACTTTAAGAAACGACAACTTTGGTTTCTTGCCAAACCACATTTCATGAGGCATCGTCTCAACGGATTTTGATTGTGCCCTATTTAACGTGAATGTGGTCATCTCTAAAGCATAACCCCAAAATGATAGCGGTAAATCAGTAAGAGACATCATAGATCGTACCATATCTAGTAAAGTACGATTACGACGTTTGGACACACCATTTCGTTGTGGTGTTCCGGGTGGCGTGAGTTGCGAAACTATTCCGCATTGTTTCAAATGTAAACCAAACTCGTAACTCAAATATTCTCCTCCACGATCAGATCGTAGAAATTTTATTTTCTTGTTACGATGATTTTCCACTTCACTCTAAAATTCTTTGAACTTTTCAAATGTTTCAGACTTGTATTTCATTAAGTAGATATACCCATATCTTCTCAAATCATCTGTGAATGTGAGAAAATAACGATACCCGTCGCGAGCCTCAACATTCATTGGACCACAAACATCGGTATGTATGATTTCCAACAAATCAGTTTCTCGCTCCATAGTTCCGGAGAACGGCGTTTTAGTCATCTTGCCCATGAGGCACAGTTCGCAAGTACCAAGTGATTCATAATCAAGTGATTCCAAAAGCCCATCAGTATGGTGTTTCTTCATGCGATTTACACCGATATGACCTAAACGGTAGTGCCACAAATAAGTTGCACTATCATTATCAACTCTGCATCTTTTGGTTTCCAGACTATGAATATGTGTATCACTACTATCGAGATTCAATAAAAATAGACCACTCTTCAAGGGTGCATGACCATAAAAGATATTACTCATATAAATAGAACAACCATTATTCTCTGACTTAAATGAATAACCGTCTCGCATCAAACAAGATCCAGATATAATGTTCATGCTCAACGCTGGCACCAAATAACAATTATTTAGGTCTAAAACTAATCCCGATGGTAGATGTAGAGGTAGCTTGCCGACCGCGATCACATCGACTTTGGAACCATTTCCCACGCGCATCATCACCTCGTCCTTAGCCAATCTTCGCTTAATCCGTAGTCCCTGTTTCGAGTTGCAAATATTAGCAACAGAACCAGTATCAAATACCCAGGTACTACTGCAAGCATTAGTAAGGTACACATCAATAACATGTATATCACATATACCTTTGTTCACTTTGCCATCCTTCTTATCCGCCAAATACTTGGGACAGTTCCACTTCCAATGTCCAGTCTGCTTGCAGTAGAAGCACTCAGCCTCAGGTTTAGGTCCAGACTTGGGTTTCTTCTCTTGAGAAGCAACTTGTTTGTTGTTCTTCTTGAAGTTCCCCTTCTTCTTCCCTTTGCCCTTTTTCTTGAAACTGGTGGTCTTGTTAACCATCAACACTTGATGCTCCTTCTTGATTTCTACCTCCGCGGCTTTTAGCATTGCAAAGAGCTCGGGAATAGTCTTGTCCATCCCTTGCATATTATAGTTCATCACGAAGCTCTTGTAGCTTGGTGGCAGTGATTGAAGAATTCTGTCAATGACACTATCATCAGGAAGATTAACTCCTAGTTGAATCAAGTGATTATTATAGCCAGACATTTTGAGTATGTGTTCAATGACAGAACTATTCTCCTCCGTCTTGCAGCTATAGAACTTATTGGAGACTTCGTATCTCTCAATCCGGGCATTTGCTTGAAATATAAACTTCAACTCCTGGAACATCTCATATGCTCCATGACGTTCAAAACATCGTTGAAGACCCGGTTCTAAGCCATAAAGCATGGCACACTGAACTATCGAGTAGTCATCAGCTTTGCTCTGCCAGACATTCTTAATGTTGTCAGTTGCATCAGCAGCAGGCATGGCACCCAGCGGTGCTTCCAGGACGTAATTCTTCTGTGCAGCAATGAGGATAATCCTCAGGTTACGGACCCAGTCCGTGTAATTGCTGCCATCATCTTTCTACTTTGCTTTCTCAAGGAACGCATTAAAATTCAACGGAACAACAGCACGAGCCATCTATCTACAACAAACATAGACAAGCAAAATACTATTAGGTACTAAGTTCATGATAAATTTAAGTTCAATTAATCATATTACTAAAGAACTCCCACTTAGATAGACATCCCTCTAATCCTCTAAGTGATTACGTGATCCATATCAACTACACCATGTCAGATCGTCACGTGAGATGGAGTAGTTTCAACAGTGAACATCAATATGTTGATCATATCTACTATATGATTCACGCTCAACCTTTCGGTCTCCGTGTTCCGAGGCAAAATCTGTTATATGCTAGGCTCGTCAAGTTTAACCTGAGTATTCCGCGTGTGCAACTGTTTTGCACCCGTTGTATTTGAACGTAGAGCCTATCACACCCGATCATCACGTGGTGTCTCAGCACGAAGAACTTTCGCAACGGATCATACTCAGGGAGAACACTTCTTGATAATTTAGTGAGAGATCATCATAAAATGCTACCATCAATCAAAGCAAGATAAGATGCATAAAGGATAAACATCACATGCAATCAATATAAGTGATATGATATGGCCATCATCATCTTGTGCTTGTGATCTCCATCTTCGAAGCACCGTCGTGATCACCATCGTCACCGGCGCGACACCTTGATCTCCATCGTAGCATCGTTGTTGTTACGCCATCTATTGCTTCTATGACTATCGCTACCGCTTAGTGATAAAGTAAAGCAATTACAGGGCCTTTGCATTTCATACAATAAAGCGACAACCATATGGCTCCTGCCAGTTGCCGATAACTTCGGTTACAAAACATGATCATCTCATACAATAAAATATAGCATCACGTCTTGACCATATCACATCACAACATGCCCTGCAAAAACAAGTTAGACGTCCTCTACTTTGTTGTTGCAAATTTCACGTGGCTGCTACGGGCTTAGCAAGAACCGTTCTTACCTACGCATCAAAACCACAACAATAGTTTGTCAAGTTAATGTTGTTTTAACCTTCACAAGGACCGGGCGTAGCCACACTCGGTTCAGCTAAAGTGGGAGAGACAGACACCCGCCAGTCACATTTAAGCACGAGTGCTCATAACGGTGAAACCTGTCTCGCGTAAGCGTACGCGTAATGTTGGTCCGATCCGCTTCATCTCACAATACCGCTGAGCCAAGGTATGACATGCTGGTAAGCAGTATGACTTGTATCGCTCACAACTTACTTGTGTTCTACTCGTGCATATGACATCTACGCATAAAACCTG
Organism: Triticum aestivum; assembly: GCF_018294505.1. Lineage (NCBI taxonomy): Eukaryota > Viridiplantae > Streptophyta > Magnoliopsida > Poales > Poaceae > Triticum > Triticum aestivum. The sequence goes on from NC_057807.1 coordinate 628,109,227, forward strand.
GCTCGGATGCCACTGTCGGGGAACGTAGTAATTTCAAAAAAAATTCCCACGCACACGCAAGATCATGGTGATGCATAGCAACGAGAGGGGAGAGTGTTGTCCACGTACCCTCGTAGACCGTAAGCGGAAGCGTTATGACAACGCAGTTGATGTAGTCGTACGTCTTCACGATCCGACCGATGCAAGTAACAAACGTACGACACCTCCGAGTTCAGCACACGTTCAGGTCAATGACGATCCCCGGACTCCGATCCAGCAAAGTGTCGGGGATAATTTCCGTCAGCAGGACGACGTGGTGACGATGATGATGTTCTACCGGCGCAGGGCTTTGCCTAAACTTCGTGACGATATGACCGAGGTGGAATATGGTGGAGGGGGGCACCGCACACGGCTAAGGAATGATCACGTAGATCAACTTGTGTGTCATAGGGTGCCCCCTGCCCCCGTATATAAAGGAGGGAGGGGGAGGTGCAGCCGGCCCCCTAGGGGTGCGCCTGGAGGAGTCCTACTCCCATCGGGAGTAGGACTCCCCCCTCTTGCCTTGGTGGAGAAGGAAAGGGGGGAGTGGAAAGAGGAAAGGGGGGCGCCGCCCCCCCTTCCTTGTCCTATTCGGACTAGGGGGGAGGGGGTGCGTGGCCTGCCCTGGCCGGCCCTCCTCTTCTCCCTCATGGCCCAGTAAGGCCCATTAACCCCCGGGAGGGTTTCGGTAACCTCCGGTGTTCCGGTAAAATCCCGATTTCACCCGGAACCATTCCGGTATCCAAATATAGGCTTCCAATATATCAATCTTTATGCCTTGACCATTTCGAGACTCCTCGTCATGTCTGTGATCACATCTGGGACTCCGAACAACCTTCGGTACATCAAAACTTATAAACTCATAATAAAACTGTCATCGTAACGTTAAGCGTGCGGACCCTACGGGTTCGAGAACTATGTAGACATGACCTAGAACTATTCTTGGTCAATAACCAATAGCGGAACCTGGATGCTCATATTGGCTCCTACATATTCTACGAAGATCTTTATCGGTCAAACCGCATAACAACATACGTTGTTCCCTTCGTCATCGGTATGTTACTTGCCCGAGATTCGACCGTCGGTATCCAATACCTAGTTCAATCTTGTTACTGGCAAGTCTCTTTACTCGTTACGTAATGCATCATTCCGTAACTAATTCATTAGCTACATTTCTTGCAAGGCTTATAGTGATGTGCATTACCGAGAGGGCCCAGAGATACCTCTCCGACAATCGGAGTGACAAAACCTAATCTCGAAATACGCCAACCCAACATGTACCTTTGGAGACACCTGTAGTACTGCTTTATAATCACCCAGTTACGTTGTGACGTTTGGTAGAACCCAAAGTGTTCCTTCGGTAAACAGGAGTTGCATAATCTCATAGTTATAGGAACATGTATAAGTCATGAAGAAAGCAATAGCAATATACTAAACGATCAAGTGCTAGGCTAAGGGAATGGGTCATGTCAATCACATCATTCTCCTAATGATGTGATCCAATTAATCAAATGACAACACATGTCTATTGTTAGGAAACATAACCATCTTTGATTAATGAGCTAGTCAAGTAGAGGCATACTAGTGGCTATATGTTTGTCTATGTATTCACACATGTATCATGCTTCCGGTTAATACAATTCTAGCATGAATAATAAACATTTATCATGATATGAGGAAATAAATAATAACTTTATTATTGCCTCTAGGGCATATTTCCTTCAACGTGGGCCTGGTATTTTAAGCTTGCCATAGGCACGGTGTGGTACCGCGTTGAATCGATCCAACGCGGTTCGTCCAGGCAGTGCGTAATATTTACCGTATAGGGGGACAATGTGGAAGACTGACTCTTCAGTATGGTGATTGTTTTGGTGATCCGAAGACAACCTCAAGGGTGGTATTTATCACGTTCACCGTGTTGGTTTGCGAAGTAGTTTCTTTTGCCCTATATTGCTTGATTGTCTGGGCTCCTTGTTGTCTTTGTTTCTTTGAGACCCCTTTATTGTTTTCGGCGCGTGATCGGCTGGCTTGTTTGAAGACTCGGCATTCTCTATTGGTATGATTAGCTACCATTCCTGGGGTACCATGAATTTGACATGCGCGGTCAAGTATGCGGTCCAGGACGGATGGGCCCGAATTGCTTTTTTGAAGTGGCTTTTTCCGCTGACCGGACTGAGAGCCACGGAATCCTGTATTGACTGCTGTGTCTCGGGCGCCATCATTGTTCTTGTGACGCTTATGTTTGTTGCGTCGAGGTTTATGGATGCTGTCTTGGGCCTCTGATGTGCCAGGGGTGTTTGCTGTGTTGTTGTTACGAGCCAGCCAGCTAGCTTCGCCCGCACAAAAGTGGGTAATGCATGTCATTAGGGCTGCCATGGACTTCGGTTTCTCTTGGCCGAGGTATCGGGCGAGCCACTCGTCCCGGATACTATGTTTGAAGGCTCCTATGGCTTCGGTATCCGGACAATCGGTGATTTGGTTCTTTTTGGTTAGGAACCGAGTCCAGAATTTCTTGGATGACTCTCCGGGCTGATGGGTAATGTGACCTAAGTCATTAGCATCCGGTGGTCGCACGTAGGTGACTTGGAAGTTGTTGAGGAACGCGTCCTCCAGGTTTTCCCAACTGCCAATGGAATTTGCCGGCAGGCTATTCAGCCAGTGTCGGGCTGGTCCTTTGAGTTTAAGGGGAAGATACTTGATGGCATGTAGATCATCACCGCGGGCCATGTGAATGTGGAGAAGGAAATCTTCGATCCATACCGCGGGGTCTGTTGTGCCATCGTATGATTTGATGTTTGTGGGTTTAAACCATTCTGGGAAGTCGTGATGTGTTACTTCATCAGTGAAACAGATGGGGTGTGCGGCGCCTCTATGCCGGGCTACGTCATGACGCAGTTCGACTAAGTCTGGTAGGTTAAGTTTGGCCCGGACGGACTTATTGTTAGTGTATCTGGCATGACGGTCATTGTTATGTGCTGGGGCGCTACCCTGTGATCCGTAGATCGATCTGGGCTGTCCTGCTTTGTTTTCCAATATGTCTTGCAGGTCCTGCATATTGCCCCGGGCTGTATTGTATTGGCGTGGGGGTGCGGGCTGGTATTCGGGCTGATACACCATTTTGTCTCGGCCATGAGGTGGCCGGTCAGTCTCGTCCTGTGCTGGTAGTGTAGGCTCTAGGACCTCCTCCTCGAGTTGAGGTAGCAACTTGTGTTTTGGGAAACCTTTGGTGGGGCGCTCGAGTCTGTATTCCTCAGCTGCCAGGACCTCAGTCCATCTGTCTGTGAGATGATCTTGATCACCTTGGAGCTGTTGCTGCTTCTTTTTCAGGCTTCTTGCAGTGGCTATAAGCCGGTGCTTGAAGCGCTCCTCCTCTAAGGGATCCTCAGGAACGCCGAATTCATCGTCGCCGAGGCTCTCCTCATCTTCAGAGGGAGGCATATAGTTGTCATCCTCTAAGTATCCATCCGTCGCCTGTTCATCTGGGCTAACCTACCTGTCTTCCTGTTCGGCCTGCTCGAAGGTAGGCTGATCGGGATTGTATTCATCTTCGGCACCATCCGGATTGTTTTCGTCTCCTGTGCCAGTACTACTGTGGCGGGGCTTAGAGCGGCGCCGGTGACGCCCATGCTTTGATTGCTTCCGGAAGGTGTTATCCTCTGTTGCCTCATTGCCATTGCTTTCTTTGGGGGTGTCCACCATATGTATATCATATGAGGAGGTGGCTGTCCAGCGCCCTATGGGCGGTGGTTCCTGTTCTTCTCCTGCATCGTCGTCCATACCGTCGATTTCTTCAAAGTCGAAGTCAAGCATGTTGTTTAAATCATCGATAGTGGCGAGGAAGTGGGTGGTGGGTGGGTAACCAATATCTTCGTCATCTGCTTCCCACTCGAGCCGGAGATAGTTCGGCCAAGAGCCTCCTAACAAAGAGAGAGAACTTAATGAATTCAACACATCCTCAAAGGGCGAGTGCTGAAAGATATCCGCAGTGGTGAACTCCATTACCAGAGCCCAATCAGATTCGATGGGCCTGGGTGTGCGCGGTCCGGAACCTACAGCCGGACACAAGTCCGGGGGTCCGGTGACACAGATTTCCTTAGAGGTGGAGCCTGTGTTCGGCTCTAATGCCGATGAGCATACGGCCTCCATGGCAGGGTCTATCAATCTGTCATCGGTCGACGTGATCTCCTCCCAATTTAGGTCTGGAGCCGCTGCAGGTGTAGTATCCCAAATACTGTCCGACAGCAGATCTAAGTCGTGCTTGTTGTGACCGTTCAGCGCTCCCGGCGTGGGCCCGAATCCGTTGAAGATCAAGTCTCCATGGATGTTGGCCATGTAATTCAAGTTTCCGAACCTGACCTGATGGCCAGGGGCGTAGCTGTCGAGCTACTCCAGATGGCCAAATGAATTGGCCCGCAGTGCAAAGCCGCCGAACACGAAGATCTGTCCGGGGAGAAAAGTCTCACCCTGAACTGTGTTGTTGTTGATGATTGAAGGAGCCTTTGAGCCTTGCGGCGACGTCCTAGAGGAACTCTCAATGAAAGCACCAATGTCGGTGTCAAAACTGGCGGATCTCGGGTAGGGGGTCCCGAACTATGCATCTAAGGCTAATGGTAATAGGAGACTGGGGACACGATGTTTTACCCAGGTTCGGGCCCTCTCTATGGAGGTAATACCCTACTTCCTGCTTTATTGATCTTGATGATATGAGTATTACAAGAGTTGATCTACCACAAGATCATAGAGGCTAAACCCTAAGAGCTAGCCAATGATTATGATTGTTGTTGTCCTATGGACTAAACCATCCGGTTTATATAGACACCGGGGGGGGGCTAGGGTTACACAGAGTCGGTTATAGAGAAGGAGATCTAACATCCGAGTCGCCAAGCTTTCCTTCCATGCAAAGGAGAGTCCCATCCGGACACGGGACGAAGTCTTCAATCTTGTATCTTCATAGTCCAATAGTCCGACCAAAGTATATAGTCCGGCTGTCCGGATACCCCCTTATTCAGGACTCCCGCAGCGACCTTGTTCTTCGGCACGTTTAGTCGGACAAGAATTCCAACAAGTTGATGCCAAAGTGGGAAGGCCTGTATCGGGTAACACGATTCACCAGGCCTGGTGCAATCCGCCTAGAGACCGAAGATGCCATTCGAGTGAGCAACTCCTGGAAGATCGAGCATCTTCGCATGTTTTACCCATAAGGCGCGGCTGCCGGCCCCCGGCAAGCCACCTTTTGTACAAGCCTTGCCGGCAAGGCGTGTAACCATCTGTACCAAGCCAGGCGCAGACCCTGAGCATAAATAAATGAAGCGCTGGCGCCCTAAGTTGTAGCATGCATGCTAGATTGAGTCTCTCCCTCGGTTGGGGTTGATAGTGCTTAGCAGTGACTAACCCCTAGCATAGAGGTCGAGTTTGCGTCATTTTGTTCCTATCTATCCTCTTCGGTGTGCATGGTACATGAATGTTTCAGCCAAGCCAAGTGGAAGGAAGGGAACAAGCCGGCGCTACGAACCCGGCAAGCCGAGCTTGCTTAGGGCTAAAGACACAAGGGTCCACCATGGCAAGTCAGGGTTGCCGGGGGCTGCAGATTCAGATAAGTTTTCCCATTCCCTGTCATGCATTTCCGTATAAAACTTGGGACGTACAGAACCTTGTTTTGCCCCAAAGCCGCCATGCTTCCCTTGTTCCTATCACCTGAGAGTTCCTTGGTTCAGAATATGGTTGTAGCCGCGACGGCAAGGAAGCAAGCGTAGGGGCCCACCTCCACTTCATTACTGCCTCCGCCAAGGGCGTGAGTATGGACGAATGGAGTGGGGGAACGGCAAGGCCAGCTGCCGGGCAGTGGTGTTTATATTAAAAATGACAAGGATTTGTTCCTTGGTACGGGTTTGCCCACATGCACACACAAGACCCGGCAAGCCCCTTTTTTCCATTGATACATTCCATACAGGTACAGTTGTATGGAATATAAACATGAACAGAAAGGTTACAGGTTTTAGATCTAAATAAGGCCCGTAGGCTTAAAAAAAGAGATAAGATGCTCGTAATCCCTTTGTTGTCCCTCTCCTCAGGAAATAAAACAAGAAGGAAAAAGGGCAGAAAGAGCGCCTAGGCGAGGTACGAGCAGCAGAGGGCGCCAAGAGAACATGCCGGTGGTCGCCAAGGAGAGGGTTGGCAGTGGTGGCACCGGAGGAAGAGCTGGAAGATGAGCCAGTGGTCCGTCAATACGCTATGAAGGCGTCGGTGCCATTGTACTCCGACTTGACGGCCCGCCACCTGCCTTCTTCGCCTTCTCCGGCCTCCCTACGCCAGCCGCCCAAGGAGGCGACCCCGAGAAGTTCAAGGAGCCGGCGACACGGATGATGGTGTCGCCGGTGTCGCCCCGGAGCAGCGTGCCCGACGCCTAGTCATACCCGTCATCCTGCCGCCCGCTACCCTCATCGTCGCTGCCACTATCCTCCTCGCCACTCTCGTTCGAGGAGGAATCTTCATCGTCAGAGGAGCTCTCCATGCATCACCTTATGTGAGTCCCGAAGTGCCCAAAGACCTTGACGGAGAGGAGGCCGCTCTCCATTAATTTGAAATGGAGAGTGAGCCCCTCCGCCAGGCTGTGGATGCGGGCAAAAGTCTTCCACCCTCGGCGAAGATACATGACGTGAGGGGCGGGGAACTCGACGTCGGCCCATGTGCTGCTGTTCCCGCAGCCCCTCATATGCAGCCGCAGTGCATGCGGCGGGTCCAGTTCCATCTCCCGCGCAAACGGGGTTGGAAGGCGAAGACGATGGCGCGGCGGCTGGTGTAGCCTGATGAAGAACTCGTAAGGGTTATCCCCGACGTGGCCCTCCACCAATGGAGGGGCCGCTGGCAGAGGCGAGGCCGATCTACCGCCACATCCTCCTATTCCCTGAGCGTCGCGATGGCCTCGACCTCGCCCCTCCCCCTCCCTCTAACGGCCGGCTCTACTGCTACGAGCTCTTGGAGAGGGGCGATGCGTTGTCGAGCGGAGATTGTCACCGCCACCGATGAAGCATCACCGCGCCCTCTGGCCATGATGGAAAAGAGGAAGGAGCAAAGATGAGGAGAGGCGGAGGATGAGGGACTGAGAGGCACCATTCCTCCCGCTCCCCCTGCTTATAAAGAGAAGGGGGCGGGGCTCGACCGCCCCTCTCGGCCAATCCGGCTCATTAAAGGAGACAACGGGCGAGGCCGTCAACCGCCCTCCCTGCCCAATTGAAGGCGCGTGGGAATCGACCCATGCGCGCATGTCTTCCCGTATCCCGCGCGCCTGCCATTCGCCCAGCGTCATGCATGCGGTGTACGTGGCACGAGAGACAGACGTAATGGGACGCGTGGAGCGACGGTTCCCAAGTGAGGATAGTAAATGAGCAGCAGCCCTGCGGTTTCGAAGGGACATGCAAGCTGCGTCTTTACTGTCCACCACAGATGACGCAAGCATGCTTAGATCATCCACGCGCGCAACCCCCACGTCACGCATTTAACGCCGGTCGTGGGGAAGCACAGCGGACGAAAAGATACCGTGTCGCGCTTATGTGTGGACTAGGCCTGGGGGCTCCTGTCGGTGTACAAAAATAGGGGCGCTCTTTTGTACCCCTTATTCGTGCACGGGCAGTCAGAGCCGCACCCACGGCCACACTTAAGCAGGGCAGAGACAGGGAATCAGAGCCACAACACAAAATCGAAGCAACGCCAAGACAGAAGCATAAAGGACAAGAAGGCGATGTTGGTCCCCCCGGCAGGGCCCTTCTTGTGCATGGTCCCCACGACCCCGGCATGGGCCTTGCTGGGACAGCCTGCCCGACGCTAGCCAAGCGCGCCTCCCTCGAGCCCCAATTCCTCCAATGCCACCAATCGCGTTGGAACCAAGGCTCGGAAGGCCCTCCACGATGGCATGCAGATCTTTGTGAAGACAAAGTATAAATACTCCAAACCAGGGGAGGAATAGAAAGCGACAAACCTCAACGGGGTTCTCACCGAAGGAAACCTCAAGACCACTGGAAAGGTCCTTGCCGGGGACGATCGCAGCGCCGCGGGCAAGACCCTTGCCGGGGCCCCGGCAAGGTCCTTGCCGAAGGCATCCACGAGGCCGTAGCCAGGTCCGCGCTCGTCAAGCCTTTGCCTCCGCACCCATGCAGCTGCCAGCCCACTAGCTGGGCAGGCGCCTGCGTGTGAACATGGGGCTTCTCACCAGCTCAGCGCATGCCTACGTGGTGGCAAGCAAACCTTCATGAAGGCCCTACCACCGCGCCGCCTCAGTTGCGTGCTAGCTTACATGGCGCTGACCACCTCGCTGGCCCAGACGCGTGTCAAGACGAGGCAAAGTGGCGGTAAAGTAAAGGGGACACGTCGTAGGCGCAATAAATGTGTCTTGTCCTGTATAGCTAGCGATAAGCTCAGCTATGGTGCCCCATTGCCACATCCTGTGTGCCACTATGGCGATCCCTTTGCCTATAAAAGGAGACCCAAGGCATCTAGGAGGAGGATTTGGACTTTTGGACAAGTTACACCCACTGTAGCTAGTTCAAGAACACAAATACACATCCAGGCAATACTAGGGTGTTACGCATCTCTGCGGCCTGAACCTGGGTAAACGATCCGTGTGCTTGTTCTAATTGCTGATCCTGCTCTCCTCACTACCCAGCGCTCCGCAACCGCAGAAGGGATCCTTGTGATCCCATAGGTGTCGTTTCCCACCGACAACTTATCACTCCACCATTGGGAATTGCTACAATGATTCCCTGCACTTGGTGATTATAAGGGGCATGGGCACAGTTAATCCCCACATTCCCAACAATGTGTCTCCTCTGCTCCGCCATCGTGGCTGCATAAATAGAGGGGAGGGGGCGGCCAAATGCACGCACGCCCCCTGCTCACTCCTTATTCTTGCTCCTCCTTCTTCTTGTCTCCTAACCGCTGCCACGCCGCTGCGCCGTGCACCGTCGAAGCACCGTTGCGATGCCACCACTGCCCAGCCTCCGCGCGCCACTGCCAAGCCACCACTAGCCGAGCCATGGCCCAAGGCGATTGGGACAGCTGCAACGTCCATGAGGGGCACATTGAGTTCCTCCGCACGATGCGGAGGCTTTTCCCGTTGCAGAGGTCATGGGGACGCGCCTTCCCGAAGAGAAGGAGATCTCACCGGCGCTGAGGACCGGCGATTTCGTCGTCTTTCAGAGCCAGTTCCTTATTGGATTTGGTCTGCCGGCAAGCGGCTTCCTCTGATCCTTCCTCAACTTCTATCGGCTTCAGCCTCACCACCTCAGTCCCAACATGGTCGTGCTCCTCTCCGCCTTCGTGACCTTCTGTGAAGGCTATCTCGGCGTCCTGCCCACACTCGATCTGTGGGGCAGGTTCTTCTACTTAAAATTGGGCACCCAGGCCAAGGGCGAGGCCACCCAGTGCGGTGCCTGTGTTGTTGTGCGGCACACCGGCTCCGGGACCCACTTCCCGGCCATCACTCACCTGGAGTCGGCAAAGCTATGGCAGAAGTCGTACTTCTATGTCCGCAACCTCAACCCGACTCGCGACTTCATCAACCTGCCGGACTTCACGATCGACCTGCCTGCTGAGCCTCGGAACAACTAGGGGTAGCAACTGAAGCCGGTGCCGGCTGCCATCACCAGCGTCCTCATCTGGATTCAAGAGATGACGGACTTGGAGGGCCTCAAGTCGGCGGACCTGCTGGCCGCCTTCGCCGAGCGCCGGGTTTCGCCCCTCCAAGCCCGGCCGCACTTGATCTGCGACATGAGCGGCCGCCAAGACCCGTGCTGGATGGTCAACCAAGGAGCTGCCGACTGTTGAGGTGGTCTGCCATGTCCATTACTTCTCCGGTAGCCATCTTAGTGAGACCTACTTGAGCTTCGGCAAGGCGCCGTACAGCCATGCCAACCTGCCAACACCGGTTAGTATCTGGTCCCCATTCTTTGCCCATGCAATGCTCTTCATCTGAGCTACCACCCGGACGTGGGGCAGCACTTCCCTAGCTAGGCAGCACTCAGCGCGTCGGCTCTGGGCCACTAGTGATGCCGGATCGTGAAGAGAGCAAACCCAAGCAGGGGGCAGCCGCGTTGGACGATAGAGGCGAGGACAACACCACTGGGGGAGGCGGCGACAGAGGAGGCAGAGACGTCCGGGATTGGCCGGATGATGACCAAGACGGCGATAGACATCGCCACCCAGAAGGCGTCGACGGGGCAGGCGCCGGCTCCTCGATAGCACGGCCACCGAGCGTAGCCCCTACTGGCGCACCCGTTGCGCCCAAGCACCAGACCGAGGGGCTATATGGCAGTCGGCCGCACAAGAAGACCAAGAAAGTGGCCGCGACCAAGAGGCATGAAGCCGCGAAGACGGCCGCCCTCTGGCGGACCCCGAAGGAGCATCCGATGGTATTCGAGTAAGTGCATTGATTGTTCTGTCTTGGTTGCTTCTCTCTTGCAATCTTCTTATATTTTCTTGATTCGCCATGCAGGGCCCCCTTTCCATACCGCAGGCTCCATCTGCCTCGCTGATCGAACTAGCAAACGGCTCTGAGGAGGCCCGACGCATGGACCCGGCCGCCACCCTTCGGGAGACGATGCAGAGGAACACGTGGGAGGCGCAGGAGGAGAGGGAGGCCGCGGCGCGAGCGGAGGCCGAGGCAGTGACCGCGGTGCAGGCAGAGGCCGAGGCAGCGACCAAGGCGCGGGTGAGGCGGCCACCAAAGCATAGGCGGAGGCCGACGCTAAGGCTGCGGGGGACCCGGCCTAGAGCGGGATCCCGAAGGCCGCCGATATGGAGCAGACGGAGCCACCGGTGGTCGAGATCCATGCGCCGACTAGAAAAGCCGGAGCCGACTAGATGGCCCCAGAGCACGGGGCGGCCCACCCCATCGTTCTAGACTCAGAGGTGGTTCAGCATGCGCCGGGTGCTGGCGAGCGGGGAGGCAGCGGTCCCGAAGGGACGGAGGAGCCTGTGGCTAATGCTGGGCTGGCGACGAGCCAGGCCCTGACGACACGCACCTCCGCGTGCGTGCGCACATCGTGGGCGACTTCTTTGTTGAGGCCGGTAGAGGCCGGGGCCACGAGCTCTCCGGGAGCCGACACCGAGGCCATGAGTTCCGCTCCGGCTGGTTTGACGTCAGGGGCCGGCCCGGCCACCCTGAACCTCGTGGTGAAGGATGTACTGGACAAGTTCTCTGCCCACAGCGCCACCCTCCCGAAGGCAAGGAGCGAGATGGTAGCGATGCAGACGTCTGTCCGTGTATGCTCTTGATCTTGCTTTTTATTTTTGCTATCTTCCATGGGGGCGCGCCAGTGGACCCACTAGGTGTAGCCCAAGAGTTCCAAGCCGGCTGCTAAGAAGGGCCTGGAAAAGAAGGGCCCCCAAAAGCTGGTTGGCAAGAAGCAGCACCACCGACCCAAGTACATTCGAAGTCAGAGATGGAAACGGGAAGCCGCGCCGTAGGAAGGAACGAGCGCTGGTTCAAGGATAACAACCCGAAGAGCACGGCAGTCAATGCCAGATTCAAAAGCTTTCTGCAGAATCAGAAAAAGCCGTCCCTCAAAGATAATAGGGACGAGCTATCTAACCTCAACAAAATCTAGGATAAAATATGTCAAATCCACAGTACTCCTGGGAGGCCTGCAAACCACACCCACTGAGATTGTTGGGTCTTCAAGCAATCCGGCAAACTCAACGCCGAACACAAGGGGCTCGACATACCAAGCGAGGATGACGACGAACCCCACAAGAAGAACACAGGAGAACAAAAGAAGTTCCCGCAAGAAGTCAAAACAGTAAATTCACTTCATGTGACAAAAGGAAAAAATAAAGTGGCGCCTATGGAGATACGCGCCATACGGCCTGTCCCAGAGGAGTCCCGCCACTGGTTGTTACAACCAATCACCTTCGATCATCAGGATTACTCTAGAGGTATCCAGAATGCATGCTGGACTGCCTTGGTCTTAGATCCGATAATTGACGGACTCCACTTTACACAAGTCCTAATGGACGGCGGCAGTGACCTAAACCTGCTATATCAGAACACAATCCGCAAAATGGTGTTAAACCCAGCAATAATTTGCCACGGCAACACTTCCTTTCAATGGGTCACACCAGGCCAGATACCCATTGTATGGGTTCCCTCTTGTTAGCAGTTATGTTCGGCTCCCCCGACAACTTCTGAAGCGAAAATCTAACCTTCCACATCGTCCCATTCATAAGTAGCTATCAACCACTACTGGGACGTGAAGCTTTCGCCCGCTTTAAGGCAATACCGCATTATGCATCCCTTACACTCAAAATGCCCGGTCCATGAGGCATCATCTCATTAAAGGGAAATATCAAGTGTTCCTCGAGCGCGGACGATGGTGCGGCTGCCTTGACAGCCGCACACTAATCCAGCTTTACTAGTTAGCGCACCTAAACAGGTCGTTAAAGACCCCGGACATGGCTCGACGAGTCCGGCGTAAACATACAAAGGCATAATAGCCGCATACCCCTGTACAAGGGGCTCCGCACGTTTACACTAGGAGACAATAAAGCTCAATTCTACCAATTTTCTATATTATACTTTGTTTATTTCAACATAGATTTCTCGCACAATTTTTTTCCACTAAGTTCCTCTCTTTTGCAGAGGAACACCGTGCTACACCCGTCCAGGATACGACACAACGGAGACACAGGCGCAGACGTGCAGTAGGGACCCGTTCCAAGGATTCTTTTCAGATTAAGACCGTGCATAAACCTTTTTTACTGTCTCTTGTTGATAACATCCCCCGGTTTTTTGCTATAACCGAGGAGGAGGCTGGCGTCTTGGCATGTGTCCACGCCAGAATTTTGCACGTACCTGGACACCAGGGGCTTCTTACCAAGGGCTTTTATTCGGCCCGTTTTAATAAAGACTGAATACCTTAGGGAGTGTTCGGCGTCGCGAGTTTGGCCTTATATGCATCAGCTCCCAATCATGTCTTTGGTCAAATGTTGGGTTTGCCCGGCTCCTGTGTTTTGCTGCCTTACGTTCCGCTCTATCGGTTAAGGCGGCACTAGGAGAACTACTGCGATTGTGCCCCGGTTCGGCCAGGCGAGCACCTCAGTAGAGAAAGCCGAAAACTGACTGTCATGATATAGCGAGAGACTGGTCAACCACTCGATGACTTGCCGGAATCTTTAGGATTCCTCCGCATTAACGAAGGGACGTTTCCCGGTCAGGAACACACGCGCCCTGAATTCGGGCGAGCGTGGTGCCCCCAGGGGCTATTCAGTAGCCCCACTGTCAAACTCCTATGGCTAAGTGAAAGTGATAAAGCATTATAGTCTGGTTGCCTAGTTCGCTGTGCTATCACCTCCTCTATAGGACCAAGACGTTGGATCAAGTGTGAAAATGTACCTTCTGTGAACACCCCCGCATTATATGCGTGGGGGCTGAAGCCAACGACTGGCATCTTTCAGGTTATATACACATATACATTAACGGCCGCACATGAGGTATTCTAATTCTTGAAAGCACAAGTGTAAAAAGCTTTTATATTCCATCAATACATTGTTTTACAATAGTACATGTTATTAAAACATAACATCCTTCGAGCACTGCGTCTCTATTAAACGAGCGCCCTACAGAACTTCCTCAAAATAATGCTCGACAGGTACTCGGCTTTCGTCCGAATCCTGGGATGCAACAGCACTGGCCTTCATCTTCGCCCAGTATGTCTTGACACGGGCAAGAGCCATCTGTGCACCCTCTATGCATGCTCACCTCTTCATTGCATCAATATGCGGCACCGCACCAAGGAACTGCTGCACCAAGCTAAAATAACTCTTCGGCTTGGGCCCTTTCGGCCACAGATGACTCACGACATGCTTCATGGCGAGTCCGGATAACCTGTTCAGCTCCGCCCATGCGGCCAAACGATCGGATACCGAAAGTGGGCGCTCTGGATTGTGGAACTGCGACTAAAAAAGTTCTTCCAATTCATGGTCATCTAGACCCCGGAAGTGTTCGGTCGCGTCCGTGGCACTTGTCGCTAAATCCAAATAAGTGTTCGCCGCACTCCACTTCTGGTCTAACGGATCATACTTAGGATCCTCGAACTTCATACGCAGCATATAGGGCTTTCCAGCCGTGATATCTCCGGCCTGACGTAGCTCCTCCTTCATAGCTCTCATTGCAGAGCGAGTGTCCTTGGCCTCGGTAGTGACCTTTTCTAGGTCCTTCTGTGCCACCCTATCTTTTTTTCAAGAAGCTTACAACGATCGGCAGCATCCTTCAATTTTACAGCCATCTCGGCCATTTCTTTCTTGCTCTGGCGGTGAGCAGCCTGTTCGGCTTTTAGCTCTTCAGCCGCCTTCACGGCAGCCGCATCGCTTTTCCTCGCTTGCTCCTTGGCTCGGGCAAGTTCCGCCTGAAGGTTTTCCACGGCAGCGGCACCATCTGCATTAAGCACACATGTTATAAGGTACGAGCATCAAGGTCCTCTTACTAGATGTCTTTGGAGACATTACATACCTTGTGCCTCGTCCAGCCGCTCATTTACAAGCGCGATGTCGGCATCTGCCATGTCAAGTTGCCGCTTTAGCTCGGTAAATTCATCAGTCCGGCTAGCCACCGAACACCTCGCCACCTACATAGGAAAGGCGACATATTATACCTGGGATTATGATCCTCTGTGTGCTGTCATTTTTGACAACACACAGAGTCTCAGGGGCTACTATCTATACAGGGCGCATTTTATATATGCGGCTCTGTCAAAAGGTACATCTTTTCGCGTACCTCAAAACCTGTCAGTAAACTCCTGGCGGCCTCGTACAATCTGCTTTCCGCAGATGAAATCCTTCTAATCACTGTGTTCATCAACACACGATGCTCTTCTGAGACAGACGCTCGCTCGATCAGATCCTTCAGCTCCTCCGACCGTGCACCGGAAGGTGCCGGACTAGTCCGAGGACCCTTTTCGAGGTCTGGATTTGGAGAAACCCTCCGAGACGACACCTCGGGGTCGCCCGCCTCACAAGACGGTACAGCTGGGGGAGGCATTTTGCTCTCCATCATCTCCGGACGAAGATCCCCTGAAGATGAGCTCTGCTGAGTAGGGTTGAGATCCGAACTACAAGGTAAAATTTCGGTTATCTTCCTCAGAAATAAAATAGGGATTTCACTCATTTTGAAACCCCTCTCTTTACTTACGGCTCGGTGGAGAGCTGATCCGCTTGGGGGCGCAATGCAGCCGGGGCACTCTCCGGCGCCGGACCCTCTGATGTAGATTTCTTCCCCCGCTTTGAGGCCATCACCTCCGGGTCTTTAGAGGCGGTCCTTTTGTTTCCCTGGTTAGGGGAATTCTTGATTTCTCCCTTCCTGACAGCCTCCTTCGCGGAGGCGGTAGCTTCTTGGTTCCCCTCTTCACCTTCTTTCAAAGGCACAATCTCCAGCATCCTGGTCAACACGGGATCCGGCGTAGTCTCAGGGAGGGGGCCCGGACACCTTATAAGCTTTGCTTTTTCTATACACTCCTGTTCAAAGGATAGCTCTTTTAAAGGGCAATTTTATGATAAACATACGGGTAGCGTGTTCGGGTACAGGGCTACTTACTTGAGTGTCTGGGCGATTGCAGCTCAGACCTATGTCCTCGGACGAGTCCGAACACATTGCTTGTGATCTGAAGAACAATTTATATGTCTCCATGGGCGTCGTGCCCATAAAATGTTGGAGGACTCGCAGTCCCTCCAGATTAAATTCCCATAGGCAGAGAGGGCGACGTTTGTAGGGCAGTATGCGGCGAATCAGCATAACCTGCGCCACTACGGACAAATTGATATCTCTTTCTAGGTGATCTCGAATGCGGCCCTGCAGCAAGGGCACGTCCTTGGACGGCCCCCAGTTAAGTCCTTCATTGACCCATGACGCTAGCCATGGTGGGGGACCCGAGCGAAAAGAAGGTGGCGCAGCCCATGTGGTGCCCCTGGGGGGCTGTGATGTAAAACCACTCTCGTTGTCATAAGCCGAACTCCTCCTGGAAAGAGCCCTCGGGCCATGGAGCGTCGACAATCTTGCTTATAAGAGCACCTCCGCACTCTGCGTGCTGCCCCTCGATTATCATCGGTTCTACCTTGAAGGTCTTAAGCCACAGTCCGAAGTGAGGAGTAATATGGAGGAAGGCCTCACACATGACAATGAACGATGAGATTTTGAGGATGGACTCCGGAGCTAAGTCGTGAAATTCCAGCCCATAATAAAACATGATCCCCCTCACGAAGGGATCAATTGGGAAGCCGAGCCCCCGAAGGAAGTGAGATGTGAACACCACGCTCTCACCGTGCTGGGGAGTGGGGATAGCCTGCCCTGGAGCAGGTAGCCTATGCGAGATTTCGCCGGTTAGATACCTGACATCTCCCAGCTTTCGCAAGTCTTCTTCCGTAATGGAGGAAGGCGTCCACCGGCCTTGGAGGTCGGAGCCGGACATCATCGAAGGTCCGAAGCGCCTAAATCTGGAGCTTTGGGTGTTGGAACTCGAGGCGAGAGGAGGATTTGATGGGATTGAAAGAAAGGAGTCGAGCCTTGGTCTCTTTATAAAAGGGTTTGAATACCAAGAGCCCTCCCCGTGACCGTCTGGGATTCACTTTCAATTAAGAAATCATACCCATGGCACGGTTGGGTTACCCACGCCCGTATTGATGAGAATCCCGGAATAAGGGGACACGATCTCTGCTTTAACAAGACGTGCCACGGAAACTGCCTCGCTAAACACGCTGAGGTGAGATAGTAAAACGATTCGAATAATGGCTTGGCCGTGGCATGATGTCATGCTACAGAATACGTCAGCAGATTAGATTTGTGCGAATATTATTCTCTCTACGGTGGTATGTGGAAACTGTTTTGCAGAGCCGGACACTATCCTTGTGTTCAACATCTTCTATGAAGTATTCGAAGGAGGAACCCGCCTTGCAATACCGAAGACAATTTGCGCGCCGTACTCGTCGTCATTGAAGCCTGGTTCAGGGGATACTGAGGGAGTCCTGGATTAGGGGGTGTCCGGATGGCCGGACTATGACCTTTGGCCGGACTCCCGGACTATGAAGATACAAGATTGAAGACTTCGTCGCGTGTCCGGATAGGACTTTCCTTGGCGTGGAAGGCAAGCTTGGCGATACGATATGTAGATCTCCTCCCATTGTAACCGACTCTGTGTAACCCTAGCCCCCTCCGGTGTCTATATAAACCGGAGAGGTTTAGTCCGTAGGACAAACAACAATCATACCATGGGCTAGCTTCTAGGGTTTAGCCTCTCTGATCTCGTGGTATATCAACTCTTGTACTACCCATATCATCAATATTAATCAAGCAGGAGTAGGGTTTTACCTCCATCGAGAGGCTCCGTACCTGGGTAAAAACATCGTGTCCCTTGTCTCCTATTACCATCCGCCTAGACGCATAGTTCGGGAACCCCTACCCGAGATCCGCCGGTTTTGACACCGACAGGCCACCTGTTGTTTTTCTTCAAAATAAGGACTGGGTTGGCAAGCCAGTCCGGATAGAACACTTCCATGATGAAGCTGGTTTCCAGAAGCCGGGCGATTTCCTCACCGACGATCCTTCTCTTCTCTTCTGATAGGTGGCGGAGGGGTTGCTTGACCGGTTTTGCATCCGACCTCACATGCATCTTGTGCTAGGCGTACTCCCTCGGAACACCCGACATGTCCTTGGGGGACCATGCGAAGATGTACCGATTCGCACGGAGAAAGTCGACCAGCTCGCTTTCCTATTTGCTGTCAAGGTTGGACCCTATGACAGCGTACTTCTTCGGGTGCGCCGGGTCCAAGATGATCTTCTTGGTCTCCTTGGCCGGCTAGAAGGAGCCCTCGGCCTCCACTTCCTTGGGGTCAGATGGCATGTCCAGCTGCTTGCTTGCCATGGCCACAACCCGATCAAGGAGGCGCTTCTCTTCAAAGATATCGAGGGACTCAACTAGTCGGGAGCTGGTAGTAGCGCACGTGAGTGACTTATGGTAGTCGCCGGCAATGGTGATGATGCCCTTGGGACCCGACATCTTCATCTTTAGGTAGGCGTAATGTGGAATGATAACCCACAAGTATAGGGGATCGCAATAGTTTTCGAGGGTAGAGTATTCAACCCAAATTTATTGATTTGACATGAGGGGAGCCAAAGAATATTCTCAAGTATTAGCAGTTGAGTTGTCAATTCAACCACACCTAAAAACTTAATTCATTGAGCAAAGGTTCCTGAGTCATTTTACCCCCTCTAGTCATAACTCTAACAACATTATCATTTTTATTATTATTTAATTCATTGAGCAAATCATTTTGAGCTTTAGGCACTTGTTCTACTCGAGTGGTAACCATAGAAGCATGTTTACTAATGATTTTAAGTTCACCTTTAACTCTAGACATATAATCACTCAAGTCTTCAATCATATAAGCATTGCATTTCAATTGTCTACCAACATAAGCATTGAAGTTTTCTCGTTTAACAATAAAATTATCAAATTCATCTAAGCATTGGCTAGCAGACTTATAACAAGGAATATCACCTTCATCAAATCTATAGAGAGAATTTACCTTTACTACCTACGTCGGGTTATCAAGACCATGTATTTCTTCAATAGGTGGTAAATTCTTAACAACTTCAGCTTTAATACCCGTTTATTTCATCGATTTCTTTGCCTCTTGTATATCTTCAGGGCTGAGTAATAGAATACCACTTTTCTTCGGAGTTGGCTTAGGAGTTGGTTCAGGAAGTGTCCAATTATTTTCATTACTCAACATATTGTTTAATAGCAATTCAGCTTGATCAACAGTTCTTCCCCTGAAAACACGAGTAAGTAGATTGTTGCGTATGCATAAAGGGGACTTGATGCTTTAATGCTATGGTTCGCTTTTACCTTAATGAATCTTAAGTAGTTGCGGATGCTTGCTAGAGTTCCAATCATAAGTGCATATGATCCAAGAAGAGAAAGTATGTTAGCATATGCCTCTCCCTCAAATAGAATTGCAATAGTGATTACCGGTCTAGTAACATAGTCAATTGCTTAGGACAATTCCACAACTCCTAGCACCACTTTTCCACACTCGCTATATTTACTTTAGTTGCTTCTTTATTTAAACAGCCCCTACTTTTTATTTACGTCTTCTTTACCTTCTTGCAGACCTATCCACCAATACCTACAAAGTACTTCTAGTTTCATACTTGTTCTAGGTAAAGCGAATGTCAAGCGTGCGTAGAGTCGTATCAGTGGCCCATAGGACTTGAGAGAGTATTTGTTCTACCTTTAGCTCCTTGTTGGGTTTGACACTCTTACTTATCGAAAGAGACTACAACTATCTCGTATACTTGCGGGTTATCAAGACCTTTTTCTGGCGCCGTTGCTGGGGAGCAATAGCGTGGGGCGAATATTCTCGTGTGTGCTTGTTTGCTTTATCGCTAAGTAATTTTAATTTGTTGTTCTTAGTTGTTTTCTATCTTTAGTTATGGGTAGGAAACGAAAAATACTAAAAAAATTAGTTGTACCTAGTGCTCCAATGGTTGAAGAACCACTCAAAATCTATCACACTTCTGAAGCTTTTTACTTGGATCATGTTTGATCCCTTTGTGCTCGTGCTAAAACCCCAACTACCTTAGTTGAGAGAAAATCTTTAGATGAGCATGCTTGGTATGTGCGACACCGTATATCTGAAAAAGGGAAACTATTATGGGATCAAATTCAATGTTTGCAATGCTATGCTTGGAATTTATGTGAAATATATGATGTTACTTGTTGTTCTCATAACCCTAAGAAACACCTTCCCTACGAATGTGAGTTTGATAATGGAATTGTATCTTCGTATGCTAAGGGTGTTTATAATTACTATGATGTTCAACAAATTGAAGAATTTGTTGCTTTTAAGGGTGCTTTTGAAATTGTTTCTTTGAGTGAAAAGTATGATGCTACTCTTTACAAATCTGAAAGTTTTGCCATACTTGAATATTGTTATGATAATCATGCTTCTAATGCCTATGTAAAACCATATATTGAGAAATTTTCTGCTGTCCAAGAAGAGACTAATATTTTGCAGGAAGCTATGGAAGAAGAAATTGATGAAACTGTGAGCTCATTGGATGAAAAAGATGATGAGGAGAGCGAAGAACAAAAGGAGGAAGAGCGGATTATCTACCCGTACCCACCTTCTAATGAGAGTAACTCGTCAACTCATATATTGTTTAATTCCCCTTCGTGCTTACCGAAGGATGATTGCTATGATGATTACTATGATGATTGCTATGATGATTGTTATGATCCCGTTGATTCTCTTGAAATATCCCCTTTTGATGATGCTTGCTATGCTTGTGGCCAAGATGCCAATATGAATTATGCTTATGGAGATGAACTTGCTATAGTTACTTATGTTAAACATGAAATTGTTGCTATTGCACCCACGCATGATAGTCCTACTATCTTTCTGAATTCTCCCTACTACACTATATCGGAGAAATTTGTGCTTATTAAGGATTATATTGATGGGTTGCGTTTTACCGTTCCACATGATAATTTTGATAGATATAATATGCATGTGCTTGCTGCTCCTACTTAAAATTATTATGAGAGAGGAACTACATCTCCACCTCTTTATGTTTCCAACATGATAGAATTGCAAGAAACTGCTTATACTATGCATTGGCCTTTACTTGGTGTGCATGAATTGTTCTTTTATGACATGCCGATGCATAGGAAGAGAGTTAGACGTCGTTGTTGCTCGATATATGTTACTTTGTTAATTAAAATGGGCTTTGATATACCTTAGGATCCGGGTGGATTCATTACTTGAGCACTATATGCCTAGCTTAATGGCTTTAAAAAAAGCGCTGCCAGGGAGACAACCCGGAAGTTTTAGAGAGTCATTTATTTTTGTTCAATGCTTTCATATAGTTTAAAAACAAAAAAAATAAAGAGGGGAACCCAAAAACTTTTCAAAAAGGAAAGTGAAAGTGAGAAAGACAAGCATTGTTGAAGTGGGAGAGCTTCTTGAACTTTGTTCATGCCCACGGAAACTTTGTGAATCTTGATTACAGAAACTTTTCAACAAAAATAATTATCCCCTTGTACAATTCCATTGTATTATAAAAATAATGTGCCAAGGTTTGCCTTTAGGACGTTTACAATGCTTGTTGGTTTGTACGGTGCAGGACAGAAACTTTGGTTGTAGTGCGCGATTTTACATTTTGAACTGGAACGTCAATTACTTCTGATTCCTTATGAAATGTCTTTATGTACAACTTGTTTATTTTTCCTAATTTTGGTAGAAGTTTTGGGGTACCAGAAGTATTGTGATTGTTCAGATTGCTACAGACTGTTCTGTTTTTGACAGATTTTGTTTTTGATGCATAGTTTGCTTGTTTTGATGAATCTATCAATTTATATCAGTGGGTTAAGCCATGGAAAAGCTATATTACAGTAGACACAATGCAAAAACAAAATATGAATTGGTTTGCAATACTACTTAGAGTGGTGATTTGCTTTATTATACTAACGGATCTTACCGAGTTTCTGTTGAAGTTTTGTGTGGATAAAGTGTCTAATCGAGGATGTCTCGATATGAGGAAAAGGAAGAGAGGCAAGAGCTCAAGATTGGGGATGCCTGAGGCACCCCAAGTAAATATTCAAGGAGACTCAAGCATCTAAGCTTGGTGATGCCTCGGAAGGCATCCCCTCTTTTCTTCAAAAAGTATCGAAATCTTTTCGTATTCGTTTCGTTCATGCATTATGTGCAAGTCTTGGAGCGTCTTTTGCATTTAGTTTTCACTTTTTTTTGCACCATGCTGGTATGAGATATTCCTTGGTTGATTTATAGAATGATCATTGCACTTCACTTAAATATTTTGAGTATGGCTTTATAGAATGCTTCATGTGCTTCACTTATATCATTTGAAGTTTGGATTGCCTGTTTCTCTTCATATAGAAAACCGCCATTTGTAGAATGCTCTTTTGCTTCACTTATATTTGTTAGAGCATGGGCATATCTTTTGTAGAAAGAATTAAACTCGCATGCTTCACTTATATCTATTTAGAGAGATGACAGGAATTGGTCATTCACATGGTTAGTCATAAAATCCTACATAAACTTGTAGATCGCTGAATATGATATGTTTGATTCCTTGCAATAGTTTTGCGATATAAAGATGGTGATATTAGAGTCATGCTAGTGGGTGGTTGTGGATTGTAGAGACACTTGTGTTGAGGTTTGCAAGTCTCGTAGCATGCACGTATGGTAACCGTTGTGAGTCAAATTTGAAGCATGGGGTGTTTCTTTGATAGTCTTCCTTATGAGTGGCAGTCGGGGATGACCGATGGTCTTTTCCTACCAATCTATCCCCCTAGGGGCATGCGTAGTAGTACTTTGCTTCGAGGGCTAATAAACTTTTGCAATAAGTATATGAGTTCTTTATGACTAATGTGAGTCCATGGATTATACGCACTTTTACCTTTCCATCATTGCTAGCCTCTTCGGTACCGTGCATTGCCCTTTCTCACCTCGAGAGTTGGTGCAAACTTCGCCGGTGCATCCAAACCCCGTGATACGATACGCTCTATCACACATAAGCCTCATTATATCTTCCTCAAAACAGTCACCATACCTACCTATCATGGCATTTCCAAAGCCATTCCGAGATATATTGCCATGCAACTTCCATCATCATGACTTGAGCATTCATTTTCATATTGCTTAGCATGATCGTAAGATAGCTAGCATGATGTTTTCATGGCTTGTCCGCTTTTTGATGTCATTGCTACGCTAGATCATAGCACATCCTGGTACACCGCCGGAAGCATTCATATAGAGTCATATCTTTGTTCTAGTATCGAGTTGTAATATTGAGTTGTAAGTAAATAAAAGTGTGATGATCATCATTATAGAGCATTGCCCCATAAAAAAAGAAAAAAAAGAAAAAAAAGGAAAGGCCAAAGAAGCCTAAATAAAAAAAGGGGGCCAAAGAAGCCCACCAAAAAGGAAAAAAATAGAAAAAAAAGAAAAGAAAAGGGGCAATGTTACTATCCTTTTTCCACACTTGTCCTTCAAAGTAGCACCATGTTCTTCATATAGATTGTCTCCTATGTTGTCACTTTCATATACTAGTGGGAATTTTCATTGTAGAACTTGGCTTGTATATTCCAACGATGGGCTTCCTCAAATGCCCTAGGTCTTCATGAGCAAGCAAGTTGGACGCATACCCACTTAGTTTCTTTTGT
Organism: Triticum aestivum; assembly: GCF_018294505.1. NCBI lineage: Eukaryota > Viridiplantae > Streptophyta > Magnoliopsida > Poales > Poaceae > Triticum > Triticum aestivum. The sequence goes on from NC_057807.1 coordinate 628,132,473, forward strand.
TGAGCTTTCATACACTTATAGCTCTTAGTGCATCCGTTGCATGGCAATCCCTACTCCTCACATTGACATCAATTGATGGGAATCTCCATAGCCCGTTGATTAGCCGCGTCGATGTGAGACTTTCTCCCTTGTTGTCTTCTCCACATAACCTCCATCATTATATTCTATTCCACCTTTAGTGCTATATCCATGGCTTGCTCTCATGTATTGCGTGAGGGTTGAAAAATCTTAAGCGCGTTAAAAAGTATGAACATATTGCTTGGGTCGTCATCGGGGTTGTGCATGATGGGAACATTTTTCTATGACGAAAATGAAGCATGCCCAAGCTGTATGATTTTGTAGGGATAAGCTTGCTTTGGCCTTGTTGTTTTGAAAAGACATGATTGCTTTATTGGTACGCTCGAGGTATTGTCGTTTTTTATGTCAAATGATTGACTATTGCTTTGAATCACTCGTGTCTTAATATTCATGCCATGATTAGACATATGATCAAGATTATGCTAGGTAGCATTCCACATCAAAAATTGTCTTTTTTTATCATTTACCTACTCGAGGTCGAGCAGGAATTAAGCTTGGGGCTGCTGATACATCTCCGTCGTATCTATAATTTTTTATTGTTCCATGCCAATATTCTTCAGCTTTCATATACTTTTGGCAACTTTTTATACTATTTTTGGGACTAACATATTGATCGAGTGCCTAGTGCCAGTTGCTGTCTGTTGCATGTTTTATGTTTCTCAGAAAACCAATATCAAACGGAATCCAAATGGGATAAAAACGGGCGGAGAATTATTTCGGAATATTTGTGATTTTTGGGAGGTGGAATCAACGCGCAACACTGTCCGAGATGGCCACGAGACAGGGGGCGCACCCTCCCCCCTGGGCGTAGCCTGGGCTCTCGTGGGACACCCGGAAGGCGGTTGACGCTCTTCTTTTGCCGCAAGAAAGCTAATTTTACGAGAAAAATCTGGGCGAAAGATTCACCCCAATCGGAGTTACGGATCTCCAGATATAAAGGGAACGGTGAAGGGGCAGAATCAGGGAATAAAGAAACAGAGAGATAGATCCAATCTCGGAGGGGCCCTCGCCCCTCCCAAGCCATGGGAGCCAAGGACCATAGGGGAAACCCTTATCCCATCTAGGGAGAATGTCAAGGAAGAAGAAGAAGAAGGGGGGCTCTCTCCCCCTTGCTTCCGGTGGCGCCTGAACGCCGCCGGGGGCCATCATCATCACCGCGATCTTCACCAACACCGCCGTCATCTTCACCAACATCTCCATCACCTTCCCCCATCTATATTCAGCGGTCCACTCTCCCACAACCCGTTGTACCCTCTACTTGAACATTGTGCTTTATGCTTCATATTATTATCCAATGATGTGTTGCCATCCTATGATGTCTGAGTAGATTTTTGTTGTCCTATCGGTGATTGATGAATTGCTATGATTGGTTTGAGTTGCATGTTTTATTATTGGTGCTGTCCTATTGTGCCCTCCGTGTCGCGCAAGGGTGAGGGATTCCCGCTATAGGGTGTTGCAATGAGTTCATGATTAGCTTATAGTGGGTTACATGACTGACTGAAACACAAACCCGAGTAAGTAGATTGTTGCGTATGGGATAAAGGGGACTTGATGCTTTAATGCTATGGTTGGGCTTTACCTTAATGAATCTTTAGTAGTTGCGGATGCTTGCTAGAGTTCCAATCATAAGTGCATATGATCCAAGAAGAGAAAGTATCTTATTTTATGCCTCTCCCTCAAATAGAATTGCAATAGTGATTACCGGTCTAGTAACATAGTCAATTGCTTAGGGACAATTCCACAACTCCTACCACCACTTTTCCACACTCGCTATATTTACTTTAGTTGCTTCTTTATTTAAATAGCCCCTAATTTTTATTTATGTGTTCTTTACCTTCTTGCAGACCTATCACCAATACCTACAAAGTACTTCTAGTTTCATACCTGTTCTAGGTAAAGCGAACGTCAAGTGTGCGTAGAGTCGTATCAGTGGCCGATAGGACTTGAGAGAGTATTTGTTCTACCTTTAGCTCCTCGTTGGGTTCGACACTCTTACTTATCGAAAGAGGCTACAACTATCCCGTATACTTGCGGGTTATCACCTCTCTAATACCACACACCTTTTGCCGATATCATACACCCACCATATACCTTCCTCAAAACAGCCACCATATCTACCTATTATGGCATTTCCATAGCCATTCCAAGAGATATTGCCATGCAACTTACCACTGTTCCATTTTTTATGACACGCTCCATCATTGTCATATTGCTTTGCATGATCATGTAGTTGACATCGTATTTGTGGCAAAGCCACCTTTATAATTCTTTCATACATGTCACTCTTGATTCATTGCATATCCCGGTACACCGCCGGAGGCATTCACATATGGTCATATTTTGATCTAAGTATTGACTTGTAAATTTTGAGTTGTAAGTAAATAAAAGTGTGATGATAATCATTATTAGAGCAATGTCCCAAGTGAGGAAAGGATGATGGAGACTATGGTTCCCCCATAAGTCGGGATGAGACTTTGAACGAAGAAAAAGAAAAGAAAAAAAAAGAGGCCATAAAAAGAGAGAGAGAGAGAGAGAGAGAGAAAAGGCCCAAACAAAAAAAATGAGGGAAAAAGAGAGAAGGGACAATGCTACTATCCTTTTACCACACTTGTGCTTCAAAGTAGCACCATGATCTTCATAATAGAGTCTCCTATATTGACACTTTCATATACTAGTAGGAATTTTACATTATAGAACTGGGCTTGTATATTCCAATGATGGACTTCCTCAAAATTTCCTAGGTCTTCGTGAGCTAGCGAGTTGGATGCACACCCACTTAGTTTCTTTTGTTGAGCTTTCATACACTTATAGCTCTAGTGCCTCCGTTGCATGGCAATCCCTACTCACTCACACTGATATCTATTGATGGGCATCTCCACAGCCCGTTGATACGCGGAGTTGATGTGAGGCTATCTTCTCCTTTTTTGTCTTCTCCACAACCACCATTCTATTCCACACACAGTGCTATGTCCATGGCTCACACTCATGTATTGCGTGAAGATTGAGAAAGTTTGAGAACATCAAAAGTATGAAACAATTGCTTGGCTTGTCATCGGGGTTGTGCATGATTAAATACTTTGTGTGATGAAGATAGAGCATAACCAGACTATATGATTTTGTAGGGATAACTTTCTTTGGCCATATTATTTTGAGAAGACATGATTGCTTTGTTAGTATGCTTGAAGTATTATTATTTTTATGTCAATATTGAACTTTTGTCTTGAATCTTTTGGATCTGAACATTCATGCCACAATAAAGAAAAATACATTGAGAATTATGCTAGGTAGAATTCCACATCAAAAAATCTATTTTTATTATTTACCTACCCGAGGACGAGCAAGAATTAAGCTTGGGCATGCTTGATACGTCTCCAACGTCTCTATAATTTTTTATTGTTCCATGCTATTATATTATCTGTTTTGGATGTTTAATGGGCTTTAGTATCCACTTCTATATTATTTTTGGGACTAACCTATTAACCGAAGGCCTAGTGCAAATTGTTGTTTTTTGCCAATTTCAGTGTTTCGCAGAAAAGGAATACCAAACGGAGTCCAAACGGAATGAAACCTTCGGGAGAGTTATTTTTGGAACAAACGCAATCCAGGAGACTTGGAGTGGACGTAAAGAATGAAACAAGGAGGCCACGAGGTAGGAGGGCGCGCCTAGGGGGGTAGGTGCGCTCCCACCCTCGTGGGCCCCTCGTGGCTCCACCGACCTACTTCTTTCGCCTATATATACTCATATACCCTGAAAACATCCTGGAGCACCACAAAACCCTATTTCCACCGCCGCAACCTTCAGTACCCATGAGGTCCCATATTGGAGCCTTTTTCGGCGCTCCACCGGAGGGGGAATCGATCACGGAGGGCTTCTACATCAACACCATAGCCTCTCCGATGATGTGTGAGTAGTTTACCACAGACCTTCGGGTCCATAGTTATTAGCTAGATGGCTTCTTCTCTCTCTTTGGATCTCAATACAAAGTTCTCCTCGATTCTCTTGGAGATCTATTCGATGTAATTCTTTTTGCGGTGTGTTTGTCGAGATCCGATGAATTGTGGGTTTATGATCAAGATTATCTATGAACAATATTTGAATCTTCTCTGAATTCTTTTATGCATGATTTAATTATCTTTGCAAGTCTTTTCAAATTATCAGTTTGGTTTGGCCTACTAGATTGATCTTCCTTGCAATGGGAGAAGTGCTTAGCTTTGGGTTCAATCTTGCGGTGTCCCTTCCCAGTGACAGCAGGGGCAGCAAGGCACATATTGTATTGTTTCCATCAAGGATAAAAAGATGGGGTTTATATCATATTGCTTGAGTTTATCCCTCTACATCATGTCATCTTTCCTAATGCGTTACTCTATTGTTATGAACTTAATACTCTAGATGCATGCTGGATAGCGGTCGATGTGTGGAGTAATAGTAGTAGATGCAGAATCGTTTCGGTCTACTTGTCATGGACGTGATGCCTATATACATGATCATGCCTAGATATTCTCATAACTATGCGCTTTTCTATCAATTGCTCGACAGTAATTCATTCACCAACCATAAATTATGCTATCTTGAGAGAAGCCACTAGTGAAACCTATGCCCCCCGGGTCTATTCTCCATCATATTATTTTCTTATCAATTTACTATCCTTTTCGTCTTTTATTTTGCAATCTTTACTTTCCAATCTATATCATAAAAATACCAAAAATATTTATATTATTATCTCTACCAGATCTCACTTTTTCAAGTGGATGTGAAGGGATTGACAACCACTTTATTCTGTTGGTTGCAAGGTTCTTATTTGTTTGGGTAGGTATGAGGCAAGTTGTGCGTAACCTCCTACTGGATTGATACCTTGGTTCTCAAAACTAAGGGAAATACTTATGCTACTTTGCTGCATCACCCTTTCCTCTTCAAGGGAAAAGCAACACATGCTCAAGAGGTAGCAGCACTCTCATATGCCCAAATAACTCATCTACACAAAAATTCAGCTCCAGCCCATTTGATATGTGGGTGCTACTTCATGTTTTATATTTCTGTCTAGTCTGTTGGTTTCTACTGCAACTACTAGCTAAACTCCTCTTCTTGAGCTGAAACCTTGCCAACTAAATCACCTTAGCGAGTGATCCAACCAAGTCAAAGCTCATCCTTCCTCTCCAAGCATCTGCTCCACATCAAATGTGGCACCCAGGCTTAGAGAAAACCGGAACGCCCCGTATTCTGGCCCACAGATCGAGGAGAAGTCTTCTGGAATATGGCAGTGCTTAGCATAGAACAAACCAGCTGTCTATTAGTACACGAATATGAATACAAGGTCTCCGATATTACAATGAATAACATCGGCACGGCGACACTACGCCAACCTCAGTTGCTCTATGCAAGCAGCAGAACAACTCGAAGTAGCGGAATAACTCTAGCAGCGGAACAACGAAGATGGTGGTGAACTCCACTCCCCAGGGACTCTTGCTGGAACGCTTATCCTAGCTCGCACAAACGGAAACCACGACAAGCAAGCAATCAAATCCGGCATGACCTACAAACTGGCATGACACGCCAGGTCAGTACATTGAATGTACTTGCAAGATCACAATAAACTAGAAGCATTCAAGACAGACAACAGCATGGCAATTACAGGTTAAGCAGGAATTATCATGACATCACCAGCATAACATGGCATGACCAACATAAACATGATACAACTAACTCAACCTGAACATAGCATGAACATATTAATCCGACAATACTAGCATGCAACATGATGACACCATATGCACCACTTATTCTACTCGGTTACCTCATAACCAACTCATGCATCACTTACCAACCTTGGACATCACACGATCATCTCAGGATCAAATCAAGCTTGGTATAAACAATACCGTAGCGATCATTAAATAACCACAAGGAGCTTGATCTTTACCCACGATTCTCGTACAACATCACGAATATACAACAACATCATGATACCATTGCGATCCTTACGGCGATCACCGCCACGACCAACACTAGGTCTCAAACCGTCATCCTTACGGCGATCACAACCCGACCAATACATGGTCCGTGATCCTTACGGCGATGAAAACCCGACCACTACATGGCCCATGATCCTTACGGCGATCACCACCCAACTTATCTCACCGTTATTAAGCACATTATTCTTATTACTGTTGACTCATGGTGTGGACTTCTCTCGACCTGGGCCCTTATCCGCGGGCGCGGCTATCGATAGATTAATATACACTTTGCAGAGGTTAGTACACTGTACCCACACTACGGAACCCATGGCCGCGCCCTCCCATTCGGGTGGACCAACGGCGTTCCGACAAAACCGATCTATTTTCATGACACTCTCCCGGCCCTTCCGGCTCAGACCCCACCGGGCTAGTCCTGGGTGTCCCCGTGTCTACCTCCAGACACCTCGACCACCGTCATGGCCACGATCCACACTGGGATCCAGTACCAAAATTAACTTAACAACGGGCTCACAAGGTTATGCTTCGCCTAACTGATCAGGGTAGCACGCGCCCATAACCTTCCCTATATTGAGGTACCGACCAGAGGCACGAAAATAGACCCAGTTAGGACCGTCCCATAACGGTAAGCGTGGTTGCACTGGTCAGTATCGATTCAGCGGCACCATGACTCAGCCAACAGGTGTTCAAGTTCAATTTAATCTAGTTAACTTGAATGCAAATATGCTGAGTCATGATAAAATAACCTGATGCCAACTATAATACATGAACATGATATCAACATCATCATGAGGGTATCACATAACTATCCACCATATCAACAATAACTCATATCCACTGAACATCGCATACTGACTAGCATGACAATCTCCAACATCAACATGTACTACTAACCAGCATACTCATATGAAAGGTAATACTAGCAGGTATAACATGATCACAGAGTATTAGACAACATAGCATAACAGTGAACATGCAAATATGAACATTACTGGAACAACGATAACCATCTTTTCAACAAGCAAACATTTATTAAAGATTCAAGTTGAAAACCATGGCTACTGCATGACTATCATGCACGTGGGTATTGTGGCTTGCCTGGGGATGAAGAAGGCACCGGGGAGAAGTGCGGTGAAGCCGCGGAAAGATTCCCCGGAAAACTTTCTCTCTCTGAGGGGGATGATTGAGGGCAGGGGCAATATGGTCATTTTCAGTATGCCAAAACATAATGAAAGTGACACCAACAGAAAGGGCTCGACGAAACGAAGAAGTGAGCGTTGGTTTCAACTCATTTCGAGCTATGGATAAAAAGTTATAATGGTTTTACTACTAGGGACCTATCTGTAATGAAAAACTTTTCAATTAGGGGCTTGAACAGAAAAAGAGAAAACATAAACAGAGGAATATGCTTTCACCTTATCCGTTGGAACAGTGGCGGGGATGACGCGTGCGAGACCCACGGGTGGGGCCGGTCACTTATCCACTTGGCGCTGGGCTGGTCAACGCCTAGCCACTGACTGGCGGGGCCCGCGGCCAGCTGCCAGGGTGGGGCGCTGCCTCCTTCTTCTTCCCGCCGCCGCCTGATGGAGCAGAGGATGGGGCGAGCTCCGGCGACGACTGCCGGCATGACAGGCCACCATTCGCGGCGCTCGGAGCACCGGCGTGCTCGGGAGACAGAGCCGCGTCGTATGGGCCATTCCACGGACGCCGAGGTGGACTCCGGCGGAGATGGCCTCGGGTGAGATGGGGCTACGGGGCTACAAGGTACTCCGGCGAGGGGCAAGAAGGTGGGGAGGGTTAGGAGGTCGAGGGGACTCCTCCGGTGGCTACAGACAAGAGGCGGAGGGCCGGCATCGAGCTAATCTTGCCGGGCCGAGACGGCAGAGAAAGGTGGGGAGGGGCTCTGGAGATCAAGGGAGAGGCCGGGGAGGTTGCTGGAGGTGGTGTGAGGCTGGTGGTGAGGTCGAACGGCCTCGGGTATGGCTTAAATAGCCGGGGCGAGGAGGGCCAAAGCTGGCGTCGCCGGCAATGCGTGTCCGGCGCTGCGGACGCGTGTGCTCGTGCATGGACTTGGGGCATACGACGAGGGAGGAGCAGAGCAGAGCTCTCATGGGGAGAAGGAGGCCAAGGGGCGCAGGGAGGAAGACGACGACAAAGGGAAGATCCAAATCGCCACTGTGCTCTCATGGGCATGCGGCGTTTTGCATCGGTGAGCTAGCTTCCGGAGGGGGAGAGGGGTCCATCGGAGCGGCGATGACGAGAGCTACCTACTGGACATCATCACGGGCTCTAAGACGACGAGAGGAGGAGGCGGTCCAGCACAAACAGTGCTCTGGACGTGCGCATGGCTTGCCAAAACGGTGGTCACCACTAGTGCTGGCATGTGGGGGAGGCAAACAGCTGGAATTTGATGTCTAGTGGTAAGTCCTTCGAAGATGGGTTTGCACTGAGGTGGTAACTAGGTGAAAGAGGCTCTGGTTAGAAAGTTAGTGAGCTCTGAAGTTTGCTGCAGTAAACTTCACCAGCTCAATGTGATCAACTGGGAATTACTTGAAGCCAAAGAAGTTGTTCGGGGTGCTTAGGCTAGGAAGGACTACAGTCCTGGGGAGTTTGAGGGTAAAAGGATCAAGATTTACTGCAGTTACTGCACAACTGCATACTTGGTCTAGAAATGAAGATCATGATGATGCACTCACATGGAGTGTCCACTTGAGCTTAAAATGGGCAGGGCTTAGTCATTAGGCCATATGATGATGCTGTAAAAAGATCATGCCAAATGAACAAACCAAAATAGCACTTGCTTCACAAACATTTTCTCTGGACAGAAACTTGGAATAATTATGGTGGTCAAATGGCTCACTGAAAAGATGCCAAAATGGGTGGAGAGATGTTTCATGGTTATAAGAATGGTTTGGTAATTTATCATGATTTTTGAAGCAGTATAAAATATACTTGGTTCACAACCTGAAAATATTGCCAGAAATGAAGATTTTCTCCTGTGCTCACATATTTAATTGGATGGGGCTGCAAATGGGTGAAAGGGGTTAATATGAGCACATTAAGGAGTGTGCAAAAGTTCAACTCATTTGGGTACTCCTAGCTAGTACTTCCTTCACAAAGCCTTCTGTCTGACAGAAACTTTGAAAATTCACTGAGGAAGATTGGCTAGGCAAATAAATTTGAACTTGTGCATGAGGAAATTTTTCGGACATATAAACATGCCCAAAAAGGTTGGGAGTCAATAGGAGAAATATAAATGACACTTCCTTCACAAAGTGCCATTCAGGGTAGGATAGGAAAAGGAATATTGGGGAATTATTTTTGAACATGGCAATGAAAAGTTTTGCCATATTTGATCAAGATATGACCAAAACAATTTATGAGAATTATTTGGGAATTTTAGGAGTGATGGAAATATAGGTTGCTTCACAACCTAGGGCAATTGGAGTTATTCCTTTAATAGAAAAGGAATATTCCCAATAAAAAGAATATTGGGATTTAGGCTAGGATCGAAATGACAGGGTCTAGAGAAGGATTTGGGAATGAAAAGCCACTCTGGAAGCAAAGAAGAGGTCATCTTCTTCGGTTTCCAGACCACAAAGCCACGGAAAAAGAAAACTCAGGCAAAAACCTCGGAAAAACAAAAGAAAAAGAAAGGGCCAATATTAGGCTGTGACAAACCTTACCCCCTTAAAGAAATCTCATCCTCGAGATTTGGTTGCTCAGTGAATAAGTATGAATATTCTGACTTAAGGAAACCATTTCCAACTCGGGTATCCTTTTTTGCTTTATTGTTGTTGCCACTAAATTTTTATTTGACTAGCCCTGGGGTGGTTTGATTCACTGTATCCTCATTCTGACAGACCTTACCTGGCTTGCTCATGCTTATATAGGCCCCAATTTCTTTTTAGATCTGCTGACTAGCTGAGTGTGATTTAATTATCACGACTGGAATATATGTCCGTCTCACAAATCAAAAAGTGATTTCCGCTGGGTGTGCCACCCGGCACTGGCAATCTTTCATAAAGCAGTGATCAATTTTTCTGATGAAAACTCAAGCTTTGACTCATTGCATTGGGTTTCTCCACTAAATGCAAGTCCTTTGGGTTGCAAACAGTGAGTTAAAACATAACCGTTTCCTGACAGATTCTGACCCATCGCAAAAGTTTCTGAATCAACTTAACCGGTTCCACTGTCTTGAGTATCGGATCCGTACCAAATATTTGATTGTCTCCTGTCGCGGCCAGCATAAAGGGTTTGGCCTGTATGATATTATCTGCAGACTTGACTGACGGTGTTTCTGATGGAAATATTTTGTTCACGACAGGCTATCCATGACGATTCATATAAGTGAGGACTCAGACTTCCAGACTGTTATTCCTCTTGCCGAGTACTCATGTTGTAGGCATATCCATGTGGATCAATACTGACTTAGACTGTCCCGGGGATCTGCACCATACCTGCATCACTGGTCTTGCTCCTTCATTTTTGTTTTCTTGGTCAGGATCCTTGGCTGAAAGAGTTGGGTCATATTGCTTCTTCGTATGACCATAGGTACTGCCGGTGCAATTTTTCGGCAATTGTAGTTTATCGTCATTCTTCTGATAAGGTAACCCATTAAATGGTAGGTTCAACACCTCTCAAGTTCTGATCGTTGGGAAATGATCATCCGAAACCCTTGCAAGAAATTTGGCAAATAAATCAGTAGCCACCAGAACGGTATTTATAACTCAGATCTGGGACATTACTGAAGTAACTCAACCACGGCTCAGGACGGCCGAAAAACAGCTCAGAGCATTAGACCGGGTCGATAAGAAGAAGGTGGCAGCTCCCTAAAATAGCCAAAAAGCAGCTATAGGGCTACTGTCACAAAAAGAAACTCAACAACTGTACAAGACGGCCGAAAAGCAGCTCAGACTCGTGACAATCGTTGAAGAGAGAAACAAATAATAGGCATCCACCCCGGATAGCTAGAAACATCTCAGATCACAGGCGTGGTGCCATCATCAGAGAAAAGAAGGGAACAAGGGCTCATCAGGATCACATTCCAGTTCACAAGGACTTGTACTGAGCTCATTGACATCGTCAATCCTTATAATCCTTTGTCACACTGCGGTGTATACTGGCTTTCTTCTATTAACCATCCTCACGTGGTTGTCAAATCCTCATCCGAGTGACTTGTAAGATCTTGATGGTATGCTCATTGCATATATGTGAGGACCTGATTCCGAGACAAACGTGTATTCTGACTGATTCTTGATTCTGACCAAAATGTTGCGGATCTGATTCTTGGGATTCATTGTCATATGCTGTCAATTCACAACGTACTACCTTGTACCAATGTCTTACAGAGGAATATTTGCTGGCTTGTGCTCGAAACTTTCATCGGACAGCTTGCTGAAGAAGACTGAATGCCGTGCTTCAGAAGCTTACCCCCTTAAAGACATTGCTGGGGAAAGACTCAGTACCTTATGCCAGAAGCTTTTGCGGTTGCTTAATGAAGAAGACATGGTACCTTGCGCGAGAAATCATCCATATATCATACTGACGAAGATAGATGAATCTTCCCTTGGAAACTTCTCTGGTATTCTGCGAGGGAAGATTGGGTTGCTTACACCAGAAGCTTCTTATTTTGATATGCGGATCGGTTCCCACATATACATACCATCTTAATATTTCTGATGTTGATTTCTTGCATGAAACGGGGTTTTGCAGGACTATTCTCCTTTCTGAGTATATGACATATTTTTGCTTGCTTCCAGGTACATCGAGTTCCAAAATAATCCTCAACGAAAAATTAAACTTGTATCTAAGCCATACCTTTGATAATATTATGTCAATCTTGCACACGATTTATCTTCTTGCTGATTTAATCATTTTGTTGTGATGGGTGCACGCTAATGCAAACTTGATACTGACGTTCCATCCATGATTTCTTTTGCATTCAGACAAGATATTCCAATTTACTGCTGTGTGGTGATAATTCCATTGTGTTTAGCTGAGTTTCCAAATATATGCATTTCTTGCTGACTCTTCGGGTCCAGTGTCGGCTGACGAGCAACTTTAATAGGGGAAAAATTTGTAACACTGAAGGCCCAAAGAAAGGAACAAAAGAAACGACTAAAACAAGAGCACACAAGCATACTACTAATATAATTAATCAAGCAATCATCACATATTACTGCTTATCACACAATAATATGCATGCACAGCTAAGCACACAAATTTCGCGGAAACTCCGGTATTGCGGTCTAATATGCTATGACGATGTGCACAAGGACGAATAAATGTGTGGAAGAATTGGTGTAAACAACGCTACACCAAGGGCTAGCTTAGCCAGATAGCAACCTAGACTAGCTCGGAGGCGAGGACGTACTCGGTAATCAGGTAGTGGGACATGAAGGTCGCAATCATTATCAAGCGGACGGAACAAGATCTGTACCCGTCCAAGAAATAGGATAGCGGGGAAAACTGAGGCTGCTGACATTGCCCTTTCTTGATAACTAAGATCATTAAGGGTTGCCAACATGACAAAATAAAAGAACGATATGGGTTAGACGCATGTCCATCACCGAAACGATAGGCAGGACTGAAGGAAAGACATCGGTACGATACCTGAGCACCATTTTTGCAAACAATGTCGGGATAACTTGGCATCACTCTGCTGGGATAGAAATGACACCAAACACCGAAAGAAAAAGGGACTGGGGAAATGCAAAGGTTGAGCTGTAGTGGACCCGAACCGATGCCAGCTACACTCACCCGATAAATCGTTATCAACAAATAATAATGCTACATGCATGCTATGCAACAAACAAATGCAGCAGTCAAGTGCAACAAACCAACTGGGGTCTATACTACCGCTTTCTAATGTTCGCGCGGTTTAGGGCATCCTACAGCCAGACCTGCTCTAATACCAAGCCTGTGGCACCCCTGCTTAGAGAAAACCGGAACACCCCGTATTCCGGCCTAGAGATCGAGGAGAAGTCTTCTGGAATACGGCACTGCTTAGCATAGAACAAACCAGCTTTCTATTATTACATGAATATAAATACAAGGTCTCAGATATTACAATGAATAACATCGGCACGACGACACTACTCCATCCTCAGTTGCTCTATGCAAGCAGCAGAATAACTCGAAGCAGCGGAATAACTCTAGCAGCGAAACAACGAAGACGGTGGTGAACTCCACTCCGCAGGGACTTTGGCTGGAACGCTTATCCTAGCTCGCACGAATGGAAACCATGACAAGTAATCAATCAAATCCGGCATGACCTGCAAACTGGCATGACACGCCAGGTCAATACATTGAATGTACTTGCAAGCTCACAATAAACCAGAAGCATTCAAGACAGACAATAGCATGGCAATTACAGGTTAAGCAGGAATTATCATGACATCACCAGCATAACATGGCATGACCAACATAAACATGATACAGCTAACTCAACCTGAACATAGCATGGACATATTAATCCTACAATACTAGCATGCAACATGATGACACCATATGTACCACTTATTCTGCTCGGTTACCTCATAACCAACTCATGCATCATTTACCAACCTCGGACATCACATGATCATCTCAGGATCAAATCAAGCTTGGTATAAACTATACCGTAGCGATCATTAAATAACCACAAGGAGCTTGATCTTTACCCACAATTCTCATACAACATCACGAATATACAACAACTCGGTATCCTCGATACCATTGTGATCCTTACGGTGATCACCACTACGACCAACACTGGGTCTCAAACCGTGATCCTTACGACGATCACAACCCGACCAATACATGGCTCGTGATCCTTATGGCGATCATAACCCGACCACTACATGGCCCGCGATCCTTATGGTGATCACCACCCAACTTATCTCACTGTTATTAAGCACATTATTCTTATTACTGCTGACTCATGGTGTGACCTTCTCTCGACCTGGGCCCTTATCTTCGGGCGCGGCTATCGATAGATTAATATAAACTCTAGAGAGGTTAGTACATTGTACCCACACTACAGAACCCATGGCCTCGCCCACCAACTCTTCTGACTCAGACTCCATCGGGCTAGTCCTGGGTGGCCCCGTGTCTACCTCCAGACACCTCGACCACCGTCGTGGCCACGATCCACACTGGGATCCGATACCAAAATTTACTTAACAACGGGCTCACAAGGTTATGCTCCGCCTACCTGATCAGGGTAGCACGCGCCTAAAACTTTCCCTATATTGAGGTACCAACTAGAGGCACGACAATAGACCCAGTTAGGACCGTCCCATACCGGTAAGCGTGGTTGCACTGGTCAGTATCGATTCAGCGACACCATGACTCAGCCAACAGGTGTTCAAGTTCAATTTAATCCGGTTAACTTGAATGCAAATATGCTGAGTCATGATAAAATAACATGATGCCAACTATAATACATGAACATGATATCAACATCATCATGACGGTATCACATAACTATCCACCATATCAACAATAACTCATATCCACTGAACATGACATACTGACTAGCATGACCATCTCCAACATCAACATGTACTACTAACCAGCATACTCATATGAAAGGTAATACTAGCAGGTATAACATGATCACAGAGTATAAGACAACATAGCATAACAGTGAACATGCAAATCTGAACATTACGGAACAACGATAACCATCTTTTCAACAAGCAAACATTTATTAAAGATTCAAGTTGAAAACCATGGCTACTGCATGACTATCATGCAAGTGGGTATTGTGGCTTGCCTGGGGATGAAGAAGGCACCAAGGAGAAGTGCAGGTGAAGCCACGGAAAGATTCACCGGAAAATGTTCTCTCTCTGAGGGGGCTGATTGAGGGCAGGGGCAATATGGTCATTTTCAGTATGCAAAGACATAATTAAAGTGACGCCAATAGAAAGGGCTCGACGAAACAAAGAAGTGAGCGTTGGTTTCACCTCATTTGGAGCTACGAATAAAAAGTTATAAGGGTTTTACTGCCAGGGACCTATCTGTAATGAAAAACTTTTCAACTAGGGGCCTGAACAGAAAAAGAGAAAACGTAAACAGAGGAATATGCTTTCACCTTATCTGTTGGAATAGTGGCACAGGTGCGGGTCCCACGGGTGGGGCCCGTCACTTATCCACCTCGCGTTGGGCTGGTCAACGCCCAGCCACTGACTGGTGGGGCCCGCGGCCAGCTAGCAGGGTGGGGTGCTGCCTCCTTCTTCTTCCCGACGCCGCCCGACGGAGCAGAGGATGGGCCGAGCTCCGGCGACGACTACCGACGCTACGGGCCACCATTCGCGGCGCTCGGACCACCGGCGTGCTCGGGAGACGGAGCCGCGTCGGATGGGCCATTCCATGGACGCCGAGGAGGATTGGAGCGGCTAGGTGGTGGACTCCGGCGGATATGGCCTCGGGTGAGATGGGGCTACGGGGCTACGGGGTACTCCGGCGAGGGGCAAGTAGGTGGGGAGGGTCAGGCGGTTGAGGGGACTCCTCCGGTGGCTACAGACAAGAGGGGGAGGGTCGGCATAGAGCTAATCTTGTCGGGCCGAGGCGGCGGCCATGGCGGCAGAGAGAGGTGGGGAGGGGCTCTGGAGCTCAAGGGAGAGGCCGGGGACGTTGCTAGAGGTGGTGTGAGGCTGGTGGTGAGGTCGAACGGCCTCGGGGCTGGCTTAAATAGCCGCGGCAAGGAGGGCCGAGCTGGCGTCGCCGGCGACGCGTGTCCGGCGCCGCGGACGCGTGTGGTCATGCATGGACTCGGGGCATACGACTAGGGAGGAGAAGAGCAGAGGTCTCATGGGGAGAAGGAGGCCAAGGGGCACAGGGAGGAAGATGACAGCGACGGGAAGATCCAAATCGCCATTGTGCTCTCGTGGGCGTGCGGCGTTTTGCGCCAGTGAGCTAGCTTCCGGAGGGGGAGAGGGGTCCATCGGAGCAACGACGACGAGAGCTACCTACTAGACATTATCACGGGCTCTAAGACGACGAGATGAGGAGGGGGTCCAGCACAAACAGTGCTCTGGACGTGCGCATGGCATGCCAAAACGATGGTCACCACCAGTGCTAGCATGTGGGGGAGGCAAACAGCTGGAATTTGATGTCTAGTGGTAAGTCCTTCGAAGATTGGTTTTCACTGAGGTGGTAACTAGGTGAAAGAGGCTCTGGTTAGAAAGTTAGTGAGCGCTGAAGTTTGCTGCAGTAAACTTCACCAGCTCAATGTGGGGAATTACTTGAAGCCAAAGAAGTTGTCTGGGGTGCTTAGGCTAGGAAGGACTACAGTCCTGGGGAGTTTGAGGGTAAAAGGATCAAGATTTACTGCAGTTACTTCACAACTGCATACTTGGTCCAGAAATGAAGATCATGATGATGCACTCACATGGAGTGTCCACTTGAGCTTAAAATAGGTAGGGCTTATTCATTAGGTCATATGATGATGCTGTAAAAAGATCATGCCAAATGGACAAACCAAAATAGCACTTGCTTCACAAACATCTCCTTTGGACAGAAACTTGGAATAATTATGGTGGTCAAATGTCTCAATGAAATGATGCCAAAATAAGTGGAGAGATATTTCATAGGTATAAGAATGATGTGGTAATTTATCAGGATTTTTGAAGAAACATAAAATATAGTTGCTTCACAACCTGAAAATATTGCCAGAAACAAAGATTTGCTCCTGTGCTCACACAGATAATTGGATGGGGCTGAAAATTGGTGGAAGGGGTCAATATGAGCACATTAAGGAGTGTGAAAAAGTTCAACTAATTTGGGTACTCCTAGCTAGTACTTCCTTCACAAAGCCTTCTGTCTGACAGAAACTTTGAAAATTCACTGAGGAAGATTGGCTAGGAAAATAAATTTAAACTTGTGCATGAGGCAATTATTTGGACATATAAAAATGCCCAAAAGGGTTGGGAGTCAATAGGAGAAATATAAATGACACTTCCTTCACAAAGTGCCATTCAGGGTAGGATAGGAAAAGGAATATTGGGGAATTATTTTTGAACATGGCAACGAAAAGTTTTGCCATATTTGATCAATATATGACCCAAACAATTTATGAGAATTATTTGGGAATTTTAGGAGTGATGGTATATAGGTTGCTTCACAACCTAGGGCAATTGGAGTTATTCCTTTAATAGAAAAGGAATATTCCCAATAAAAAGAATATTGGGATTTAGGCTAGGATGGAAATGAAAGGGTCTAGGGAAGGATTTGGGAATGACAAGCCACTCTAGAAGCAAAGAAGAGGTCATCTTCTTCGGTTTCGAGACCACAAAGCCACGGAAAAAGAAAACTCAGGCAAAAACCTCGGAAAAACAAAAGAAAAAGAAAGGGCCAAAAATCAGGCTGTCACATCAAAGTCCAAAGACCTTGTTGATCCCTTGTTTTCTAGCTACCTATGATCACATCAGTGAGAACTATGCGCGGTTTCTTCCTCCTTGGCATCTTGCTCTGCTTCCCTTGTCCCCCCAGACATGATTTGGCCGATCGCTATGCCCTGCTCGCGCCAGCTCACGCGGTGCCCACAGGTCATGCCAGTCAAATCACGCGCTCTGTGGATCGGCCTCTTCCTCCCTGTCTGTGCACCTGTCCCCTCATCGCCTGTCCATGTCCAGCGTGTTCCCTGCATTGTCGCCGTTCCCCTGGAGCCATTTCCCCCTCCGGAAACCTCCTCGCTGGCGCTCGTCGCCATGCGCCCACGGACGCGCTGTAGCCGGCCGTCGTTTCCTCCTCCGTGTCCTCTTCCTCCTCTTGTCCCCGAGCTCTACTCATATCTGTGACCTCTGCGGCTCCTCTGTTCCTCCTTTGTCGCCAACCTCCGAGCCCATGCGCGCATACACGTGTCCGCGGCACCGTCCACGCATTCGCGGCGACGATAGCTCGGCCACCCCTCCTCTCGGCTATTTAAGCCCCTCCCCTCGCCTTTCGAGCACACCAGCAGCCCTCTCTCACTCCCTGAGCCCCGCCTAGCCAGCCACTGGAACTTGAGGAGCTCTTTGTGGTCACCATGGCCGCCTCGGCCGTCGGCCTTCTCCTCTTAAATCCAGTCAAGTCGAGCTCCCTCCCTCCTCTGTTCCACGACCAGGGCTTCACCCACTCACTGGCGCACCTCCCCCTTCCCTTAGATCATCGGCAGAATGACCCGGGCCTCGACCCCAACTCCGGTCGAGCCGCCATCCGCCACAGCCCTCCCCACCTCCATTCTCGAGCTTCTCGGTGACCGCGTTGCCATGGAACAAGTCGGCCTCGTCGCTCTGAGCACGTGGGTAGGTCGAGCACCGCCTACGGTGGCCGGAGTCGCCGGCAAGCCTCGCGGGAGTCTGCTCCTCCTGTGGCCAGGCACGGGCACAATGGAGATGACGATGTTACCCTGCCAGCTGGCCAGTGGACCCCGCGGGCCCAGCGCGTCAGTCTCTCCGAGCGTTGACTTGGACCCAGTGACGTGGATAAGTGGAGACGTATTCCTGCGAATACGCTTTCCCTTCGTGTAAGCGTACTTCTGTGCTTCTTTGTTGCACTTTACACTTCCTCCTCTACCAAGACGTGTTCCTCAAAATACGATTTTTGTTTTTCAGCCCAGCCGGCCGAAGTGATTATATTGTGGACGTTCACTCTTTAGCCCCGTTTCTGCCTAAAAAGTGAACAACCACAACTTTTCACTCGTAACTCCGATTGAGGTGATTCCAAAGCCTAATTCTTCGTCTCATCAAGCCCGTTCTGTTCCCGCCATTTTCACTATGGTTTCACATACTGGAAATGACCATTTTTCCCTTGCCGCTAATCAGCCCCCTCTGAGAGAGTACCCTTTTCGGTGATTCTTTCCGCGATCGTTCCGCACTTCTCCCTGGATCCTTCTTTATCCCCAGGAAAGCCACAACCACCATTTGCATGATAGCCATGCAGAAGCATTGGTTTTCAACTTGAATCTTTAATAACTGTCTGTTTGTTTTGCTACTGTTGTCGTTATTTCGGTTATGCTTATGGGTTGCTGGTTACCGTCATGATATGTTTTCTTGCACTCTGTTATAATGTTCTTAATGCTAGTATTACTTTAACATTGGCCATGCTTGGTAGTAGTACATGGTGGTGATGGTCTTCGATGCATGACTATTGTCTGTTCCGAGTACCATTGTTATGCATGTTCTTTTGCACCCACTTGGTTAAATTCTTGCATGGTAGTTTCATTGTTATGTTGTTGCATGGTATTTATTATTGATGCTAGTGGTCATGTTATGCTATGGGTAGCGTTCTATTTGTGATATTCATGCTCGTCTGTATGCCATGCGCATCTGGATAAATGGTTAAATGTTGTTGATTGTGATGCACCCCCATGCTTATGTTGATATCATGTTCATGCTTTGTCGTTGCATCATGTTATTTTTATCATGGCTCAACATATTGCATTCAAGTTTAACCGGATTAAATTGAACTTGAAGAACTGTTGGCTGAGTCATGGTGCCACCAAATCGAGCTGACCAGTGCAACCACACTTGCCTTATGGGGGGGGGTGGGTCCTAGCTGGGTCTATTGTCATGCCTCTCGCCGGTGCCTCTAACGAGGGAAGGTTATGGGCGGGTGCTACCTTGGCCGGTTAGGACGACATATAAGCCTTGTGTGCCCATTGTTGAGTATGGATCCATTGTCCCTGTTTGGGACCGTTTATGTTTTGCCACTACGGTGGCCGTTGGTGCCTTTGGTAGGCATGGGGCCACCCAGGACTTATCCCAAAGGAGAGTGTCATGATAGTAGATCGGTTTTGTCGGAACGTCGTTGGTCCACCCGAATGGGAGTGCGAGGCCATGGGTTTCGTGGTGTGGGTACAGTGTGCTAACCTCTACAGAGTGTTTATTAAATCTATCGATAGCCGCGCCTGCGGATATGGGCCCAGTTCGTCGTCAGTCACACTATGGGTCAACACTAATCATAATAACTTGAGTAATACCAACCCCGGTTCGATGAGGAAAGAAGTTGGTTGATATTTATGTGATCATGAGAGGATTACTATGGTATCGTGGATACCCATTGATGGATATTTGTGGTGTTATGCGAGAGTCAAGGGTAAAGGTCAAGCTCCTTGTGGTCACAAATGATTACTACGATATTGTTAATACCAAGCTTGATTGGATCCTGAGATGATCGTGTGATGTCCGTGGTGGTAAGTGATACATGTGATGGTTATGATGTAACCTGAGCAGAGTAAGTTGGTGCATGATAGTTTCATCATGTTGCATGCTAGACTCCTCATGTTCATATATATGTTTATGCCATGCTCATATTGTTCTAGCTGTATCATGTTGTACATCCCATGTTGTTCTGATAGTATCGTATTCATCATTGTTTAATAATTTGTAATTGCCATGCTAATTGTTTGTCTTGATTGCTTTGGTTGCTGTGAGCTTGCAAGTACATTCAATGTACTGACCTGGCGTGTCATGCTAGTTTGCAGGTCATGCCGGATTTGATTGCTTGTTTGCCGTGGATTCCCTGTTTGCGAGCTAGGATAAGTGTTCCAGTCAGAGTACCTGCGGAGTGGAGTTCATCACCTTTGCCATCGTTCCGCTGCTAGAGTTATTCCGCTGCTTCGTGTTGTTCTGCTGCTTGCATAGAGAAACCGTGTCAGGCATAGTGTCGCCATGCCGATGTAACCCCTTGTACCCATATAGATTGTAATAAAGAGATGGTTTGTTCTATGCTAAGCAGTGCCGTATTCCAGAAGACTTCTCCTTGATCTCTGGGCTGAAATACGGGGCGTTCCTGTTTCTCTGCGCCGGGGTGCCACAAGACATACCCATGTTCAGGGCTCTCCAGAGAGATAACACCACTACTCCTGCTATGATGACTAAGATCAAAGGTGTACAAGGTTGCTCCTTGAGCTGTGTTGCTAGAGGAGGAAGAAGGGCATGGCTAGCTCTCTTCTCGTAGCTATGGTGTGTGGTGGAATGAAGGTTGAACCCTTTTCATGGGTGAGCCATGAGGGATTTTATAGGCCAACCCCCCAGGGGTACAATGGTAATACGGCCGGGTGTACACTACAAAAATACACTTTCGTGATGATACGTGTTTGTCACAGTAGGTCACGTTTTCTGTCATGCATGTACATCCATGATGATTTTATGACAGAATCAAGATAGTCATACCTCTGCTGTCATAGAAGTGTTCCATGACATTACCAAAATTATCATCACGGACGTGTCCACTTCCATGACGATAAATTGTGTGTCATAGAAGTGCTTTCGTCAAGGGTGACCGACACGTGGCATCCACCATAATGGGTCGCCTTAAGCTATCGAGTTCCGGTTTGGATCCGATAACCCGTTAACACCCCGACCAATGGGGATTTTCCACGTGTAAAATTCTCATTCGCCAGATAATGCACGTGTCAGCTCATCGTTGGGACATATGTCGTCCCTACAATGGACGGAAGATGCCTAAGATATGTCGACACGTTGCACAGCCCAACAGTGGCCCATTTAAGCTAAATAGGCCGGCCCGGCTAAAGGCCCACCATATTTTCCCAGACACTAGTGGGCTGGCACGTTAACAGCATGCCATGTTTTGGGTCAAACTAAGGCCCACATCAGATCAAGCCCGTTCACAGCCTGCTGTGTTTTGGGCCAAATTACGGCCCATATCGGATCAGCCCCGTTAACATGCCACTGTTCTTTTGGGCCCATTCTAAGCTAGGTTTGTATTTCAGCCTGTTAAATGCCTGTTTACCAGTTCGGCCACATAATAGTTTTGGCCTGTTAGCGGCCCGTGGTGCATTTGGGACATTGTCGGCCCAGTTTAACTTTAGGCCATTTAATGGCCCATGCAGAAACTGGGCTATTTCGTGCCCAAAGTAACTTTAGGCCTCTTAACAGCCCGTAGTCTTCGTGGAAAAATTTCTGCCCAACTGGCCTATCGACCTGTTAATGGCCTGTGTAATAGTTGGGCCTAATTACATCCCGCGTTGAATCCGGCCTGTTGAGAGCCCATCTGATAATGTCCCATGACACTGTTGGGCCTATGATGGCAGCTGGAACTACGTCGGTATTTCCCCAGAGAGGGAGGGATGATGTAGCACAACAACGGTAGGTATTTCCCTCAGTTATGAAACCAAGGTATCGAACCAGTAGGAGAACCAAGCAACACAACGTAAGCAACACATGCACACAAACAACAACACCTCGCAACCCGACGAGTTAAAGGGGTTGTCAATCCCTTCCTGGGTACGGCGCTGTCTGTGTCAAAACCGGCGGATCTCGGGTAGGGGGTCCCGAACTGTGCGTCTAAGGCTAATGGTAACTGGAGGCTGGGGACACGATGTTTACCCAGGTTAAGGCCCTCTCGATGGAGGTAATACCCTACTTCCTGCTTGATTGATCTTCATGATATGAGTATTACATGAGTTGACCTACCACGAGATCGTTGAGGATAAACCCTAGAAGCTAGCCTATGATTATGATTATTGTTGTCCTACGGACTAAACCCTCCGGTTTATATAGACACCGAAGGGGGCTTGGGTTAGATAGAGTCGGTTTACAGAGAAGGAGATCTAACATATGAATTGCCAAGCTTTCCTTCCACGCAAAGGAGAGTCCCATCTGGACAAGGGACGAAGTCTTCAATCTTGTATCTTCATAGTCCAACAGTTCGGCCAAAGTATATAGTATGGCTGTCCGGATACCCCCTAATCCAGGACTCCCTCAGTAGCCCCTGAACTAGGCTTCAATGATGATGAGTCCAGTCAATATTGTCTTCGGCATTGCAAGGCGCGTTCCATCTCTGAATACTTCAAGGTAAATTTCGAACACGAGGATCGTGTCCGGCTCTGCAAAAAAATTTCCACTACCACCGTAGAGAGCATAGTTTTTCACGACTCGAATCTGCAGACAATTTTTCATAACTTGATATCACTATTGCCTAGTCCTTATCTGAACCGTTTCTCAACCAGCTGCTGCGCATATTGCGAGGCGGTGTTATTGGCACGTATTGTCGAAGCAGAGATCATGTCCCCCTTATTGTGGGATTGTCATCAATATGGGTGTGGGTAACCCAACTACGGCAGTTGGTATAACTCCTCGATTTTAGGCAAGTCCCGAACGGTCATGCTATGGACGCTTGGTATTCTCCCCCTTTATAGAGGGACCGAGTCATGTCCCTTTCTTCCCACGCTTGCCTCTTCCCCTACCTCGAGTTCCAACACCCAAAGCTCAGGCTTAGGCACTTCAGACCTTACGTCATGTCCGGATCCAAGCTTCAAGGTCGTTGGATGGCCTCCTCTGTCACAGAGGAGGACATCGAGTAGCTCAGGGAGGCTAGGTATCTGACCGCCGAGATCCAGCACAGGCTACCTGCCCAAGGGCAGGTCATCCCCACTCCCGAACCCAACAAGAGCGTTGTATTTGTTTCCCACTTCCTCTGAGGTTTAGGCTTTAGTCTTGAACCCTTCATGAGAGGGCTCATGTTCTACTATGGGCTAGATTTTCATGATCTAGCTCCGGATTCCATCCTTCACATCTCGTCGTTTATCGTCGTGTGCAAAGCTTTCCTCCACGTCACCCCACACATCGGCTTATGGCTCAAGACATTCAATATAAAGCCGAAGGTGATCGACGGGCGACATGCGGAGTGCGGAGGCGCTACGATAAGCCAAAGTGTCGATGCCCCATGGCCAGAGCGTTCCTTCCTAGAGGTGTCTGATTTATGGCAGCGGAGGTGGTTCTACATCACTGCTCCCTGAGGCACAAGGTGGGCAGCCGCTCCTGCCTTCCGCTCGGGCCCTCTGCCTCAACTGGCGTCCTGGGTCAATGAGGGACTGGCCTGGGGGCCTACTAGTGACGTAAAGACCCTGCAGAGTCGCATTCAGGATCTTCTTGAGAGGGATATCACCCTCATCAAAGTAATTCAGGTAATGCTAGTTCAACGGGTCCTGCCATGCAAACGTAGACCCCTCCGGATGTGGGAGTTCAACCCAGAAGGACCGCGAACTATTCAGCACTTCTTCGGCATGACACTCGAAGGGATGTATCGGTTATTCTTTGGACCACGAATAAAGTGTCTGGACACCACCGAGGATGCGGGCTTGAACTGCAATCGTCCAGATACCCAAGTAAGTAACTTTGCAACCGAACACACTGTTCATGTTTATCATAACTTTATTCTGAAAACTATCCGTGGCCAGGATTGTTTAAGGAAGGCAGAGAGGATCAGGTGTCCGGCCCCTCTTCCCGAAGGCTTGCCGAATACGGTATTAACCCGGATGCTTAAACACCCACCCAAGCAAGTGCCATCGGGGAAGGATGAAGGGAGGAGCAGAGAAGCCGAAAGCGGACTTCACACATTGTACATCCAAACCGGTGGAATTAACGTCTGCACGAAGGAGGATGATCGGGGAGGTGAATCTCAAGTTCCCTCCCCCCGCGGGAAGAAAAGGGGTGCCTCTGAAGATCTGGAAGTGGAGGTGTTCAAACTAGGGAAGAAGCCTTCGCCAGGGAGCCCCACCCCAGAGGGCGTCCTCACTGCACAACAGCCACAAACGGGCCAGCCCTCCACCGAGCTATAAGTTAATTAAAAGAATTTTAATAAATATATACTACTTTTTCCTCTGAGAACAATAACTTGGATCTATCTCTTGTAGTCCGCCTTGTAGCCCTTCTCAACAGAGTTTTTCTTCAGGGGATCTTCTTCCGGAGATGCTGGAAAGTGAAACTCCACCTGCCTCCCCGCCGCACGGGGCGGGTATCGGTGTCAAAACCGGCGGATCTCGGGTAGGGGTTCCCGATCTGTGCGTCTTAGGCTGATGGTAACAGGAAGCAAGGGACACAATGTTTACCCAGGTTCGGGCCCTCTCGATGGAGGTAAAACCCTACTTCCTACTTGATTAATATTGAAGTTATGTGGAATACAAGAGTAGATCTACCACGAGATCGTAGAGGCTAAACCCTAAGAGCTAGCCTATGATGTTATGATTTTAATTGTGATCGGCCTTCTAAGGACCATCCTCTCCGATTTATATAGACACCGGAGAGCTAGGGTTTACATGGAGTCGGTTACAAGGAAGGAAACATAATATCCGGATCGCCAAGCTTGTCTTCCACGCAAAGGAGAGTCCTATTTGGACACGAGCCAAAGTCTTGAGTCTTGTATCTTGACGCTTCTATAGTCCGGACGATGAATATAGTCCAGCTGTCCGGATACCACCTTATCCAGGACTCCCTCAGTAGCCCCTGAACTAGACTTCAATGACGACGAGTCCGGCGCGCAGTATTGTCTTCGGCATTGCAAGGCATGTTCCTCCTCCGAATACTCCAAGATGATTATCGAACAAGTAGACCGTGTCTGGCTCTGCAAGAGGATCTTCACATACCCTAGCATAAATCCATTCTGCTGGCAATTTTTGCACGTTGTGCCCTTGTATCATGGCCTGGTCCAACACGAACTGGCGTCTCCTGCTCCACCTCGACTCGCGTCGCGAGGCGGTTTTATTGGCATGTCCTGCCAAAGCAGAGATCGTGTCCCCCTTAATACGGGCTGTTTTATCAATATGGGCATATGCGAGCCCACGGCGACCGTTGGTATGATTCCGTGTATTTTTAGATAAGTCTCAAGCGGTCACGCTGAGGACTCTTGGTATCCATCCCTTTTGTAAAGGGGTCAAGGCCTATGCCTTTTTACCACCTCTCCTGCTCCTCCTTGCTCCTCGAGATCCAGCACTCAAAACCCAAGCTCCAACACCCCAGATCCTCCAACATGTCTGAATCCGATACAACAGGCCGGTGGGTGGCCTCGTCGATTCAAGAGGAGGACATTGCAAAGCTTAGGGAGGTCGGATACCTGACCGCCGACATCCAGCACAGGCTTCCTACTCTGGGGTAAGTTATCCCCACGCCGGAGCCCAACGAGAGCGTCGTGTTTATCCCTCACTTCCTCCGAGGCTAGGCCTCACCCTCGACCTCTTCGTGAGGGGGCTCATATTCTACATTGGGTTGGATTTCCATGATCTGGCTCCATACGCCATCCTCCACACCTCGTCCTTCATTATCGTGTGCGAGGCCTTTCTCCACGTCAACCCACACTTCGGCTTATGGCTGAAGACCTTTAATGTGAAGCCAAAGATGATCGAGGGGTGACATGCAGAGTGCGGAGGTGCTATAATAAGCAGAAACGCTGATGCCCCATGGCCAGAGGATTCTTTTTCGGAAGTATCTGACGTATGGCAATGGAGATGGTTCTATGTCATTGCTCCCAGAGGCACAAAGTGGGTAGCTACCCCCGAGTTCCGCTCAGGCCCTCCGTCACAGTTGGCGTCATGGACAAATGTGGGACAGAACTATGGTCCTGCTGGCGATGTACCAGAACTGCAGAATCACATCCGGGAGCTTATTGAGAGGGACATAAATCTTGTCAACATAATGCAAGTGATGCTAATCCGGTGGATGTTGCCGTGCAAACGTCGGCCTCTCCGGATGTGGGACTTTAATCCGGAGGGTCCGTGGACTATTAAGCACTTCTTCGGCCTGAAGCTCGAAGGAATGTGTAAATTATTCTTCGGACTTCAAGTAAAGTGTCTGGACAA
Organism: Triticum aestivum; assembly: GCF_018294505.1. Classification (NCBI taxonomy): domain Eukaryota; kingdom Viridiplantae; phylum Streptophyta; class Magnoliopsida; order Poales; family Poaceae; genus Triticum; species Triticum aestivum. The sequence goes on from NC_057807.1 coordinate 628,159,087, forward strand.
CACCGAGGATGCAGGCCTAAGATGCAATCGCCTAGATGCCCAAGTAAGTAACCTCAAAGCTGGACACTTCGTTTATATTTATCATAACCATTATTCTGACAACCCTGCCGTGGCCAGGAATGGCTTAACAAGGCGGAGAGAATCAGGTGTCCGGCGCCACTTCCTGAAGGCTCGCCTAGTCCCACTATTGCAAAGATGCTGGGACGGGCGCTCAACAAAATCTCTTCAGGGAAAGGCAAAGGAAAGGGCAGTGAAGCCGAACTTCACGCGCTACGCATACAGACCGGGGAAATCGCTACCTCTCCTATGGAGGATAGCCGGAAAGGGGAGGTCAAAGCCTCCTCCCCACGCGGGAAGAAGAGGGCCGCCTCCGAAGATTTGGAGGCGGAGACGCCCAAGCAAGGGAAGAAAACATCGCCAGAGGGCTTTGCCGTGACAGGCATCCTCACCGCGTCATGCCCACCAAGGGGCCATCCCTCCAACGAGTCGTAAGTTATTCATTAATTCAAAAGTGTGGTGTTACTCCGAGATCCATAACCAGGACTTTGTCTTTTGTAGTCCGGCGAGCAGCTCTTCTCAACAGAGTTCGTCCTCGGGGGACCTTCGTCCGGAGATGATGGAGAGTGAGACTCCACCCACCTCTCCGCCTCATGAAGCGTGCGGCACGGAGGTGTCGTCATGGAGGAGCCGGATCTGCCAAAGCCGGAGGCTAACACGTCAGCCGCCCTGAGCCCGGAGCGTTTGGCTCCCACGGGGGGCGATGAGAAGGGTGCGGCATAATTTAGTGTCCGGCTGGACATACTGACGGGCCGTTCGGAGCGAGCCGCGCTCTCAGAGGAGCATCGCTCTTTAATGAGCACGGTGCTCACGAAGATTTCATCCGCTACCAGCGGTTTGAATGAGGCATTTTCAAGCCTACTCAAAGGCTTTGAGGTCTGTAGTGAAAAAATGTGCAATTTTTTATTATTATGAAGCGCTCGCTAGGAGTGCTCCCTATAGATAGTAGCCCCTGAGATTGTGGTTGCCCGCCATAGACGGCAAACGGGGGATCATGTACTAATGGTTGTGCCGTTAATGTGCGCAGAACTACACGGATCCGGCAGCTGACCAGTCTATTGAAGCTGCCGAACTAAGGAGGCAGATCAGATTAATTGATGCCGATATCACGCTGGTGAATAAGCGGCTGGAGGAGTCACAGGGTATGTGCTCGGCTTCCCTTGTTATGATGTATAGGGAAATGTAAGAGGGGCAGAATATTAATGCCATGTGGTTGCACTGCAGATGGTGCTGCTGCCGTGGAGGCCCTGAGGGCGGAACTTGCTCAAGCCAAGGAACAAGGCCGGGTTAGCAATGCGGCTGCCCTAAAGGCGGCCGAAGAATTGAGAGCCGAATAGGCTGCTCATCGCCGAAGCGAAGAAAAGATAGCCGAAATGGCTGGGGAGTTAAAGAATGCTACCGACCGGTACACACTCCTCGAAAAGGAGAGTAAGGCTAGTTCGGCCGAGCTGGACAAGGCACTTAATGCCGCTAAGGAGATGCGGACCGAGATCCGCAATATGCGGGAAGAGCTGCAACAGGCCGACAAAATCATGGCTGGGGGCCCATACTTGCTGCGGACGAAGTTCTAGGATCCGAAGTATGCTCCCCTGGCAGGGCGCTTGAGTCCTGCAGACGCATATGCGGACTTGGCGAATAGTACAGTTGACGATGTCAAGTTCTTCGAGGGTCAAGGCGATGAAGAAGTGGAGAAGATTTTCTAGTTGCAGTTCAATGCTCCCACTCGCCCGCTTCCGCTGAATGAGAAGGTGGCTGCTATGGCGGAGCTCCACAGGCCGTCCGGGCTGGCAATGCGGTCTGTAATAGACCATCTTTGGCCGAAGGGGCCTAAGTCGGACAACTATTTTGGTTTGGTGCAGCAGTTCCTTGGAGCCGTGTCTCGGATTGACGCCATGAGGAGGTTTGCGTGCATAGAGGGTGCGCGGATGGCACTAGCCCGCATTAAAGCCTATTGGACGGATATGGAGGCCACTGTAATAGCGACCCAGGATCCGGCGGGAGGCCAATATCCGACCGAGCACTACTTGGCGCAAGTCACGGAAGGTGCCCGCCTAATAGAGGCGTAGTGCTCGAAGAATGTTTCATTTGAGTGATAAGTCGAATCATTGTAGAGAACAATGTTTAGTGTAATTATGAGGCTATGTTTATAATTTTGCCCGAAAGTATGATTGCCCCCCCTGTGCGGCCGTTCTTATATGTATAAGTAGCCCGAAAGATAGCAGTCGTTGGCTTCAGCCCCCACGCATGTAATGCGGTGGTGTTCGCAAAAAATATGCTTAATCACACTTGATCCAACGTCATGGTCCATGAAGGAGGTGATCGCACATCGAACTAGGAAACCAGACTATATAGCTGTAACACTTTCGCTTAGCCATGGGAGTATAATGGTGAGGCTACAATGTAGCCCCTGGTACGTTCACGTCCATCCGAATATGGGCGTGTGTGTACATGGCCGGGAAACGGCCCTTCGTTAAGGCGGAGGAATCTTTAGGGATTCCGGTGAGTCTTCGAGTGGTTGAACAGTCTCTCGCTGTATCATGACGGTCAGTTTTCGGCTTTCTCTACCGAGGGGCTCACCCGGAATAACCAGGGCACAATCGCAGTAGTTCTTCTTTGGCCTGCCTTAGCCGGATGATAGCAGAACGTAAGGCGGCTAACCCAGGAGCCGGGCAAACCCAACATTTGACCAAAGACATGATTCAGAGCTGATGCATATACGGCCAAACTCGTGACGCCGAATACTCCCGATGGTATTCGGTCTTTTGTAAAAGAAGATAGGCCGACGAGAGCCTATTGTAAGCCCTTTATTCGTAGGTACGTGCAATTTAGTCTACCATGGCCAAATGCCAAAAATGGCCGTATCCTCTGTGGGTATAGAACCCATGGGATGGTTTAAACAACAAGAGGCAGTAGAAAAGGTTTACACATGGGCTTAATCTAAAAAGAAACCTGTTGCACGGGGCCCTGCTGCACGTCTGCGCCTTTGTCTCCGTTGTGCCGTATCATGGAAGGGTATCGCGCGAACGTTGTCTATAAAAAAAAGAAAACTCTTAGGAGGTTGCAACGTAAGTATACGATTAGGAATAAAAGTGTAAGCTATTGGCCTGCCAGTAAGGTCTAGCCGAGCGTGGGTTGTATTAAATATAGATAGCCCCTGGTTTCCATTATGAGATTACATATACGGTGCCCTGTTTGAATTTTATCCGGGCTACCGGACTCGTCTAACCGTGTATGTGGTCGTAACGACCAATTATGTTTTCTAATACTGGAGGCCGCTTATAGTCCGGCCGCCAGGGCCGTCGCGTATTCCTCTGCGCATGAATGGCTCTCTATGATTCCGCTAACGGTAATGACGCCACGGGGACCGGGCATCTTGATTGTAAGGTGGCCATAGTGTGGCAATGCGTTGAAGCAGGCGAAGGCCGTTGTTCCTAGCAATGTGTGATAGCTTCTTCAAAAGTGTTCAACAGTGAAGAGCAGCTCTTCGCTTCTGGAGTTGCCCGGGGAGCCGAATGTTACTTCCAGCAGGACGGAGCCCCTGGCGCAGGCTGCAATGCCTGGTATCACCCCTTCAAAAGTGGTGTTGCTTTGTTTAATTCTGGATGGGTCTATCCCCATTCGGTGGACAGTGTCGTCGTATATTAAATTGAGACCACTGCCGCCGTCCATGAGGTCACGGGTGAGACAGTGTCCGTCGATTATTGGGTCAAGCACCAAGGCATGTGATCCTCCTCGCTGAATTGTAGTTCGGCCGTCCATGTGATCAAAATAGATCGGACGAGCGATCTAGTAGTGAGACGTGGGTACGACAGGCTCTACATCGTGCGCTTCTATGGGCATGCGTTCATGCCTTCTCGTGGATGTGTGAGTCGCGTGGATCATGTTTACTGTTTTGACCTCTGGCGGAATTTTTTCTGTCCCCTAGTGTTCGGCTGGTGAGGTTCATCCTCGTCTTCACTTGGTGTGCCCCTCCCCTTGTGTTCAACATTTAATTTGTCGGCCTGCTTGAAGACCCAACACTCTCTATGGGTGTGGTTCGCAGGTTTCTCCGGGGTGCCATGAATTTGGTATAGCCTGTCTAGGACTATGTTCAGACCGGACGGTCCATATTTACTGCCTTTGAATGGCTTCTTTTGCTGATCAGGTCGAGAGCCTCTGAATCCGGCGTTGACCGTCGTGTTGTCCGGGCTCTCTTCCTTGTTTTGGCGTTTGTTTTTATTACGCCATGGCTTCCCGTTGCCATCCCTTATTTCGGATGTGCTGGGGTCGCTGGTGCCTTTACGGGCCAGCCAGCTATCCTCACCCACGCAAAAGCGGGTCATAAGGCTTGTTAGGACTGCCATTGTCCTTGGCTTTTCTTGGCCGAGGTGTCGGGCAAGCCATTCGTCACGGATGCTGTGTTTGAAAGCCGCTAAGGCTTCAGCGTCTGGACAGCCGACAATTTGATTCTTCTTAGTGAGGAATCTGTTCAAAAGCTTGCGGGCGGACTCTCCGGGCTATTGGATCATGTGACTTAGATCGTCTACATCCAGAGGCCGGACATAAGTCCCTTGAAAATTGGCCCTGAAAACGTCTTCGAGTTCCTCCCAACTCCCAATTGAGTTTTCGGGGAGGCTTTTCAACCAGTGTTGAGCTGGTCCCTTCAACTTGAGGGGAAGGTATTTGATGGCGTGGAGGTCATCCCCACGAGCCATGTAAATATGCAGGATAAAATCCTCGATCCAGACCCTTGGGTCTGTCGTGCCATCGTATGCCTCTATGTTCACAGGTTTAAAGCCTTGTGGGAATTCATGGTCCAGTACTTCATCGGTGAAGCACAGGGGGTGAGCAGCCCCTCTGTATCTGGGCGCATTGTGGCATGTAGTCGGCTTTTGTTGTGTCCGGGGTTGATTCCAGACTGGTATCTGGCTTGTATGAGCATTTGGGTGACCAAAGTCCTTAGCTGGGGTGTGTCTTCTAGATCCATATATGGACCTAGCTGCACCGGCCTTCTTATCCGGATACTCGCGTGGATCGTGCGCAGTGTCTGCAGCCGCTCTGTTATGGTTGTGAAGCGGTACATCTGGTTTCTTGGTCGAATTTTCTTTTGGTGGAACGGTCGCGTCGTCGAATTCTGGCACTAGCTTGCGCTTCGGATGGCTTTTCGTATGGCAGTCATCGCCATATCTTTCTTCAGTGTCTAGCACTTTATTCCATCTTCGGCTGAGCTTTTCCTGTGTGGCTTTGAGCCGTTGCTTCTGCTTTTTAGACTTCTTGCGGTGGCCATAAGCTTTCTGTGGAGGTTGTCTCGTTCCACTTGTTCGTCCGGGATGATGAATGCATCGTCGTCCGGACTGTCTTCCTGTTCTGGGGCGGCATCATGAGCTCGTCCCTCCGGATCATTGTGATCGGGTATTTGCTCCGAACTTGACTTGGCGTGACCTCGCTCGTCCTGCTCCATCGCTGGGTCCATGTGGTCACAATTGCTTTTGGAGTTTGCGGGCATATCATCCCTTTTTGCGCTCTTGTCGCTATTTTTTCCATTGTTGGACTTTGAGCGGTGTCTGCACCGCCTTTTTGGCTTTTCCCGGGTGTTTTATCTTCTGGGTTAACACTGTCGTCCTTATTGGGCGTATCTACCATGTATATATCGTGTGACAAGGTAGTAGTCCCGTGCCCCAGGGATTCTGGAGCTTCTCCTGCATCTTCGTCCATACCGTCGATGTCTTTGGAGTCGAAGTCATGCACGTCGGTTAAATCTTCGATCGTGGCAATGAAGTGGTTGGTGGTTGGGCGTCAAATTCCTTCTTCGCTTGCTTCCCACTCGGGCTGGACATAGTTCGGCCCAGTCTCTTGACAAAGAGAGAGACCTTACTAAGTTCAGCATGTTGCCAAAGGGCGAGTGCTGAAAGATGTCCGCAGCTGTAAACTCCATTACCGAAGCCCAACCCGGCTCGGCTGGCTCAAGAGCGAGCGGAGCGGGACCAATAGTCGGATATGAGTCCGGGGGCCCAGGGTAACAGGCCTCCACAGAGGTGAGACCTGTGTTCGGCTTCACCGCTGATGAGTCTGCGGCCCATGGGGCGGGGTCCAGTCCTCCGTCCATAGGCAACGCAACCTGCCCTGGATGTAGATCCGGGCCTGCTTCGGGGATGATGTCCCGAGCATTGTCCGACTGCAGGTCTAAGCCGTGCTCGTCACGACTGTCCGACGTTCTTGGCGCAGGCTCGAATCCACCGAAGATCAAGTCTCCGCGGATATCGGCCTTGCAGTTCAAGTTTCCAAACCTGATCTGGCGGCCAAGGGTGAAGCTATCGATCTGCTCCAACTGGCTAAGCGAATTGGCCCGTAGTGCGAAGCCGTCGAACACAAAGATCTGTCCGGGGAGAAAAATCTCACCCTGGACTGCATTGTTGACGATTGAAGACGCCATCAAGCCTCGAAGCGATGACACAGAGGAACTCTCAATGAAAGTACGAATGTCGGTGTCAAAACCAGCGGATCTCGGGTAGGGGGTCCCGATCTGTGCGACTTAGGCTGATGGTAACAGGAAGCGAGGGACACAATGTTTACCCAGGTTCGGGCCCTCTCGATGGAGGTAAAACCCTACTTCCTGCTTGATTAATGTTGAAGATATGTGGAATACAAGAGAAGATCTACCACGAGATCGTAGAGGCTGAACCCTAAGAGCTAGCCTATGATGGTATGATTGTAATTGTGATCGGCCTTCTAAGGACCATCCTCTCTGGTTTATATAGACACCGGAGAGCTAGGGTTTACATGGAGTCGGTTACAAGGAAGGAACCATAATATCCGGATCGCCAAGCTTGTCTTCCACGCAAAGGAGAGTCCTATCCGGACACGAGCCGAAGTCTTGAGTCTTGTATCTTGACGCTTCTATAGTCCGGACGATGAATATAGTCCAGCTGTCCGGATACCCCCTTATCCAGGACTCCCTCAGCGGGCGACCCCGAGGTGTCGTCACGGAGGATTTCTGATCCGTCAAGGCCAGAAGTCAATGCTTCTGCCACCCGAAGCCCGGAGTGTTCGGCCCCCAAGGAGGGCAATAGGAAGAGTCCGAGACTGTCCGGCACTCAGCTGGTTAGACTGACGGGCCTTCTGGAGCGAGCTGCTCTCTCAGAGGCTCACCGTACTTTAATGGGTACGCTATTTGAGAAGGTTTCATCCGCCAAAAGCGGGTTGAATGAAGCTTTTATGAGCCTGCTAAAAGGCTTTGAGGTACCCAAAGAAATACGTAATCTTTTGGCTGTACTGCACACGCTAGGTGTGCTTCGCATAGATAATAGCCCCTGAGACTCTGGTTGCCAGCCCTAGGCGGCAAACGTTGGATCACACTCCTGAGTAAAGATCGCACTGTATTTATGTGGAGATGGCTAAGGGTCCGGCGGTAGACAGGACGACTAAATTCGCCGAACTGAGTCAACAACTTGATGTGGCGGATGCCTACATCGCGCTTGTGAACAAGCGGCTTGACGAGTCACAGGGTATGTGCTCTTTTTCTATTTGTTAGTAAATATTAAGAGGAGGACGATGCTAATATAATATGCTGTGGCTGCAGATGGAGTTGTTGCCGTGGAGGCTCTAAGGGTGGAACTTGCCCTAGCCAAGGAACAAGCCAGGATAAGCAATGCAGCCGCCCTGAAGGGTGGCCGAAGAGCTGAGAGCCGAACAGGCTGCTCATTGCTGAAGCGTAGATAAAATAGCCGAGATGGTTGTGGAGCTGAAAGATGCCGCCGGCCGATATGAGCTCCTTGAAAAGGAGGGCCAAGAAAAAGCAGCTGACCTGAAGAAGGCCTTGGATGCAACCAAGGAAACATGCTCTGAAATCAGAGCTGCACGGGAGGAGCTTCGACAAGCCGGAAGTATCGCGGCTGGGAGTTCCTATTTGTTGCGGATGAAGTTCGGAGATCCAAAGTACGCTCCTATGGATCAGTTATGGAGTGCTGCAGACGCGTATGCGACCTGGCGAAGAGTACAGCTGATGCTACCAAGTTTTTCAAGGATCAGAAAGATCATGAGGTGGAAAGGTTGTTCTGGTCGCAGTTCAGTGCCCTGACGCGTCTGCTGCCGTTGAATGAAAGGATGGCCGCTTGGGCCGAGCTCCATAGGTTGTCCGGACTTGCAATGAGATCTGTCGTAGATCATCTTTGGCCGAAGGGACCAAGGCCTGACATTTATTTTGGTTTAATGCAACAATTCCTTGGCGCTGTGTCGCGTATCGACGCTGTGAAGAAGTCGTCGTGCATAGAAGGTGCGCGGATGGCTCTTGCCCGTGTTAAAACATATTGGACAGATATGAAGGCCATCGGCATGGCAACCCGGGGTTCGGCAGGAGGGCCGGACCCGGCCGATGCACTATTTTGAGCAAGTCCTAGAAGGAGCCTGTTTAATAGAGGCTCAGTGCTCGAATAGTATCATGTTCGAGTGACAAATATGTCGATTGTAAAGAAAATGCTATTTTAATTACAAAGGTTGTGTTTATACTTTTGCCCGAAAGTATTGTAGTGCCTCCTGTGCAGCCGTTTATGTGTTTATATATATATATATATATATATATATATATATATATATATATATATATATATATATATATATATAATCTGAAAGTTTGTAGTCGTTGGCTTCAGCCCCCACGCATATAATGCGGTGGTGTTCGTAAAATGCGCGTAATCAAACTTGATCCAACGTCTTGGTCCATTAAGGAGGTGATAGCACATCGAACTAGGCAACCGGACTATATAGATTTAACACTTTCACTTAGCCATAGGAGTTTGACAGTGGGGCTACTATATAGCCCCTCGTACTTCCGCGTTCATACGAACTAGCGGGGTAACCCGCGCAATTGCGCGGCTAGATATTCTAAATATTGTTAAGCATGTATTTTGTATTTGAATATATGTGTATCTAACCATAATATATGAATGTATTTAAAAGTAATCACCCATTACTAAAAAAGGCATTGTCTTTACTTAAGAAATCATGCATTGTTTTGTTGCCCGGTAGCCAAGTTAGAAAGTGACATTACACATTCCCTTCTTAGCCTGACGCTTTTATCTTGTATTGTCCATATAAGTAATTCAACACCAAAGAAGGAACATTTCGATATGATTCTTCTTTACATATTTATCTGATATTTTAATCATAATGTATTTATGTGAACATTGATGGCTCATGTTTGAACCATGTGTCCTCTTCATAATTTGTAGGAGTTTTTTCTCATGCAGTTTACTTCTTCAGATTTTATATATAACACCGAGTTGTATTCTATAAATACAACAAATAACTTTTATATAATGGCATTCTTAAGATTTTTTATTTGGATTTCATACAAAAAACAAACCTACAATAAACTTTTGTTTATTATTCAATTTATATCAAGGGAAATCATCGCATTTGTCGGTTAATTTTATAACTTCTTTTATACATGTTGACTGAGATTTAAAAATTATCTCGACTACAAAACTCTGAGCACCATTCTTCATCTGAATATGCTTCCATGAATTATATTTATAATGCTGTAGAAAAGTCCCATGACAGATATAAGAAATTAAATCTTGATCAAACTAAATATTTTCACATATATATATTCAGAACCAACTGTAGAATCAATTGATAGCAACCATCTTTTCCAATCAAATCTGTCCTTTTTTTGTGTAGGAAAAATATATGTTAAAAGGTGCCACATAGCTATGTGTTTTTTAAACTAAATATTGTAAGCTTTTTTATAGAGTTTGGAAGGATATGAGGGCATATTCATCGGCGGATTTTATTTGCGAAATTCATCGGTTGTTTCTTAAGTGCCACTGAAACGCTAATTGCATGCAAGATTTGATGAATTGGGCTGCCGATATCAGGAATGATACCATTCTATGTAAAAACAATATTAAGATAATTTACAAACTTGTAACAGCATTTATTATGGCTGAACAATGGAATAAGAAAACTGAGTTCTTCCTGCTGTATAATATAGGTATAGAGCCAATTGATACAATAATTTTGTCAACTGATTCCTACCGTACTACTTCTTGGTCTACGGCTTGGTATAATTGATTCGTTAATTTGTTCAATATAAACTGAATCCTACCGCATAGTGTTCCTTGAATCTTGATTTACGTCTTTGTATATAGCCAATTGAATCGTTACCTTCCATAGCCCGTAGTGCTCCTTGCTGTACAGCGGACCTGGCGAAACTGTGCGATTAATAATTATAACAAACAAAACCCCAGTTGGTATATTGCCCAAGCGATAACAGGAAGGAGGAGCCAGCTTTTAACTGTAGGAACTGATCGAGGACTTGGAGGCAGTGATGACCATGCCGCCAATGGAATCCATCATGCCCTCACCATAGATGCTGAGGTGCCGCTAAAACACACGAATCTGGCCACATGACAACCATGCACACCATGAGACAACAAATTAATAACGTGTGGCCTTGCCAAAAAAAATCACTGTTTCATTGTTTCATCTCTGCGTATGCTTGCCAAAAATCTTATATCAGAGAGCTAATTAATAACATGTGTCCGTGTGTGTCCTCGCCAAAAAAATTCACAGATGACCAACTTGTATATCCAGGTTGATTGATTCTTAACTGTATGGAAGATTTCTCGGAGGATTGGACGGAACTTGGTCAGAAATAAAGGCAACCTGGTGGTGTCTGTTCGTGTATGAAGACTTCTTCATGCCCTCCCTATACCCAACTGTTCATGTATATTTTCTTCCTGACATGCTAGTCTCCATCGGCAGAAGAACCGCCTCCGTGCCTCTGCACATCTCGCATTACTCCCCATCCAGTTTCTCCAGGGGACAGTGAGTTGGCGACGTCTCGTCTTTGTATTGGATTGTCCTTCAGAAGCTTTAACTTTTTCCCCCTATTTGCATATCTTCCATGCTTACTCTGCCTGGCGGCCAGTTGACATCATTAATTGCTGCTAATGTCTGAAGCATTGAGCCCTTCTGCAAATATTCGGTTGACACATGCATGGTTGACATGGCGGCCAGAGAGGTCGCCTCGTTCCTTCACCTCAAATCAAGCTGCACCAATCCAAGATACTGCTAAGGAGCTATTGCTGGCTGTCGAGGCTTGTGCCATAAGGAGAGACGGTAGGAGAAAGAAAGCTGCAGTAGCACATCCGGTGGCACCTGTGACAGAACCATGACAGAGTTCAAAACCGAGATCTGTTCTAGGTTATTTTTACGGGGAGTTGTTCTTGGTTCGTTGGCTAAGGTGGTCTGACGGTATATATGCTACCAATCCAAGATAGGCTAAAACAAAAGTATTCCTACGCTAGGAGTCCTGGTCCCTGTACAATTACGATGGTGCATTATCGGGCAAGACAGCCTACGTGAGATCTCCTAATGTTAAAAAAACGTGAGATCTCCTATATTTTTTCACGCTAAAATAAAAGTATTCTTATGCTAGGAGTCCTATTCCCTATACAATGTGCATTATCGGGCAAGGAAGCGCACTTGAGATTCATGTTTTTTCTAGGGTATGTGAGATATATGGTAAGCTACCTAGATAATCTTGAGCATTGAAATATCTTGGTTATATATGCTACCAATCCAAAATAGGCTAAAACAAAAGTATTCCTACGCTAGGAGTCCTGGTCCCTGTACAATTACTGTGGTGCATTATCGGGAAAGGCAGCCTACGTGAGATCTCCTGATGTTCAAAAACAAATACGTGAGATCTCCTATATTTTTATACACTAAAACAAAAATATTCTTATGCTAGGAGTCCTAGTCAATGTGCATTATCGGGCAAGGAAATGTACTTGAGATTCATGTTTTTTCTAGGGTATGTGAGATATATGGTAAGCTGCCTAGATAATCTTGACCATTGAAATATCTTGGTTTTAAATTGATAAATCTTGGCCTTATGTTTTCTATCGTTTTAATAATATAATAGATAGATAGGTTAGTGGGGATCAATCTCTTAGGTATATAGGATTACGTGATGGCATATGGTGGTGTAGACCATGAAACACGGATTATAGATTTGTATGCATGTAATTTTTTTACTACCTTCGTTCTTAAATATAAGTCTTTTTAGATATTTCATTAGAAATTACATACAAAGTAAAATGAGTGAATCTACACTCTAAAACATGTCTATATACATCCATATGTTTGTCTGAAATCTCTAAAAAAACTTATATTTAAGAACGGAGGAAACTTTTAACCTCAACTATAAATAATCAGTGGATTAGTGAAGACATTCTGAGTTTGTGGCTGTGGATAATCAAAACTGTTAGCACGTGCAAGGATGTGATGTAAAAAGTAATTTTCTGATGCAATCCATGACATCATCAACATGTGCAATCAACCCAGATTTTTTCTTCAACGCATGCATCTTGGGCCCTGCTTTTTGGAACGTGTGCAACCCGCACCTGGACTGTGCATTTTTTTAATTAACGTGCTCAACTCGGTCGCTCTATGCAGCCGTACTTGTAATTCTTTTTTTTCTTGTACTAATTATAACTCTTATTAGACACCAATTCTGCTTGCCAATATATGGTTGTACAGTCCGATGAAACCTATATATCCATATGTTGAACGTGTCAACGAAACATATGTATGCACCTCTATATTGTTGTATGTAACTCTTAAAATCATTTAATCTCAGCCCTTGTAATTTAGATCAACGCATCAAATATTTTTAACCTATGTGGATTAACGTGATGGCTTGTTTGCCTCTTGTCTTAATTATATAATAGATAGATACGGTGCATGTATGTACATGACAGGGAACCGGTCTTTCGTTAATGCGGAGGAATCCCGAAGATTTCGATAAATCATCGAGTGGTTGACCGAAGGTGTTCGGACTTTATAACATATATTGGGCTGAGTAACGCTCTCGATAATGAACCCCGGCAGGTACGTGCATTAATCTATCGTGGCGAAATGCCAATAACGCCAGTATCCCTCGTGGGTGTATTAAATACCCTTGGGATGTCAAGAAACAAGAGACATTAAAGAAGGTTTACACATGGGCTTAATCTAAAGAGAAAACTTTGAGCGGGGCCCTGCTGCATGTCTGCGCCTTTGTCTCTGTTGTGCCGTATCCTGGAAGGGTGCCGCACGATTGTCATCTGCAAGAAGAAGGGAAAAAACATCCAGGTAAAAGAGTCTGGTGTAATCGTGCGAGAAGTTGGTTATTCTCAATGAAACATGAAAATGCAATATATTGTTATATTAATAGGGCAAGCCGAAATGTGGGCTTTGTTACGTGTTTGCAGCCCCTAGCACCGCCTATGGGGGTATATCTGTGGACCCCAGCTCGGGTTTATCTGGGCTATTACCACCGGCGGTGCACCAGATTTGTCTAACCGTGTCCGTGGTCTTGACAACCGATCGTGTATTCTGGTTGGAGAGGCCGCTTAGTGTTCGGTTGCTAGAGCCGCTACATATTCTTCCGCACGTAAGGAACGCTCTGTGTTTCCGCTAACTGTAATGACACCACGTGGACCGGGCATCTTGAGTTTAAGGTAGGTGTAGTGCGGTACTGCGTTGAAGCGAGCGAAGGCCGGTCTTCCGAGTAGTGCGTGATAGCCGCTTCGGAAGGGAGCGATGTTGAAAATTAATTCTTCGCTTCTGAAGTTGTCGGGAGAACCGAATATAACCTCTAATACGAGGGAGCCCGTGCAGCGGGCATCAACGCCTGGTATTACTCCTTTAAAGGTAGTGTTACTTTCGCCGATTCTTGACGGGTCTATCCCCATCTTGCGGAAAGTGTCCTGATATATCAGATTAAGACTACTGCCGCCGTCCATGAGGACTCGAGTGAGATGGTATACATCAACTATTGGGTCGATCACCAAGGCAGCCGATCCTCCGTGCCAGATACTAGTCGGGTGATCCCTGCGATCAAAAGTGATCGGATAGTCCAACTAAGGGTTGAATTTGGGGGCGAAGGGCTCTAACGTGTATACGTCTCTGAGTGCGCACTTGCGCCTTCTCTTCGGTATATGAGTTGCGTAGATCATGTTTACTGTTTTGACTTCTAGTGGGAATTTTTTCTGTCCCCCAGTGTTCAGCTGGCGAGGCTCATCCTTGTCCTCACTTGGCGTCTCCCTTCCCTTGTGTTCGGCATTTAGCTTGCTGGCCTGCTTGAAGACCCAACATTCTCGGTGAGTGTGGTTCGCAGGTTTTTCGGGGGTGCCATGAATTTGACATAATCTTTCCAGGACCTTATTCAGGCTGGATGACACATCTTTGCTGCCTTTAAATGGCTTCTTCCGTTGACCGGGTCGAGAGCCCCTGAATCCGGCATTGACCGCCGTGTTGTCCGGACTATCTTCATTGTTTCGATGCTTGTTTCTATTGCATCATGGCTTCCCGTTGCCATCCCTAATTTTGGATGTACCTGGGTCGCTGGTGCCTCTACGGGCCAACCAGCTGTCCTCGCCCGCGCAAAAGCGGGTCATAAGGCTTGTTAGGGCCGCCATTGTCCTCGGATTTTCTTGGCCAAGTTGTCTGGCGAGCCATTTGTCCCGGATACCTTGCTTGAAGGCCGCTAGGGCTTCAGGATCCGAACAATCAACAATTTTATTCTTCTTAGTGAGGAATTTATTCCAAAGCTTATGGGCTGACATTCCGGGTTGTTGTATTATGTGACGTAAATCATCTGCGTCCGGAGGTCGGACATAGGTCCCTTAAAAATTGGCCCTGAAAGCATCCTCCAGTTCCTCCCAACTTCCAATTGAGTTTTCGGGGAGGATTTTCAACCAATGTCGAGTTGGTCCTTTCAACTTGAGGGGCAGATATTTAATGGCGTGGAGATCATCTCCGCAAGCCATGTGGATATGAATGATAAAATCCTCAATCCAGACCCCAGGGTCTGTCATTCCGTCGTATGCCTCTATGTTCACGGGTTTGAATCCCTATGGAAATTCATGATCCACTACTTCATCGGTGAAGCACAGGGGGTGTGAAGCACCGCCGTAATTGGATGTGTCGTGGCATGTTGTGGACAATTGTTGTGTTTGGGGTTGATTCCGGACTGGTATTCGATCAATATGATCGTTTTGGTGGCTATGATCTTGCGCCGGAGCATGTCCTCTAGATCCATAGATGGACCTGGTCGCACCAACCTTTTTGTCCAAGAGCTCACGTAAATGGTGTGTTGGCTTGTGTGCCGCGTCAGTAGCTGCTCTGTCGCGGCCACGAGGTGGTCGGTCCGGCTGATCGGCCGTATTATTTTCGGCGGAATGGGATCTATGGCCTCGTCGTCGAATTCGGGCAGCAGCTTGCGCTTTGGGTAGCTCTGTGTGGCGATTGTTGGCTTATTTTTCTTCGGTGTCTAGCACTTTGTTCCATCTGCGGTTGAGCGTATCCTGCATGGCCTTGAGCCTTTGCTTCTGCTTCTTTAGGCTCCCAGTGGTGGCCATAAGTCTTCTGTGGAGGTTCTCTTGTTCCAAACATGTTTTCGGGATGATGAATAATGCATCGTCATCCGGACTGTCCTCCTCTCCGGAGGCAGGTTGATTAGCTTTACCCTCGGGATTGCTCTTGTCGGGCGTCTACTCCAGGCTATGTTCGGCGTGACCTGGCTCCTCCTGCTCCAACGTTGGGTCCATATGGTCGTTGTTGCCTTTGGAGTCGACCGGGGTGTCAATTTTTCTTGCGCTGTTATGCTATTTTTACTGTGGCTGGACTTAGAGCGGCGCCTGCGCCGTCGCTTTGGTTTTTGCCCGGGGGGTTTATCCTCCGTTGCATCCTGTTTGTCGTCGTTGTCCTCCTTGGGTGTGTCCACCATGTATATATCATATGATGAGGTGGCTTTCCAGCGCCCCGTGGGTGGTGGTTCTAGATCATCTCCCGCATCGACGTCCATACCGTCGATGTCGTCGGAGTCGAAGTCAAGCATGTCGGTTAAGTCATCGGCAGTGGCTATTAAGTGGGTGGTGGGTGGGTCGCGAATTTCTTTTTCTTCCGTATCCCTCTCGAGCCGGGCATATTTCGGCTGAGAGCCTCCTGATAAAGAGAGAGACCTCAACGAATTTAGCACGTCACCCAAGGGTGAGTGTTGAAAGATATCCGCGGAGGTGAACTCCATGATCGGTGCCCAATCAGATTTGATGGGCTCGGGCATATGCGGTTCGGACCCTAAGGCGGAGACGAGTCCGGTGGTCCAGTGACACAGATTTCCTTAGAGGTGGAGTCTGTGTTCGGCTCCAACACCGATGAGTGTGCGGCCTCCGTGGAGGGGTCCATCCACCCGTCCTCGGATGGCGCAATCTGCTCCAGATTGAAGTCCGGGGCAGCTGCAGGTGCAATATCTCGAGCACCATCCGATGGCAGATTTAAGTCATGCGCATTGTGAGTGTTCGACGCTCCTGACGCAGGTTCGATCCCGTCAAAGATCAAATCTCCGCGGATATCGGCCGTGTAGTTCAAGTTTCCGAACCTGACCTGATGGCTAGGGTTGTAGCTGTCGATCTGCTCCAGATGGCCAAGCGAGTTGGCCCGCAGTGCAAAGCCGCCGAATACGAAGATCTGTCCGGGGAGAAAGGTCTCACCCTGGACCGTATCGTTGTTGATGATTGAAGGAGCCATCAAGCCGTATCCTGACGACATAGAGGAACTCTCAATGAAAGCACCAATGTCGGTGTCAAAACCGGCGGATCTTGGGTAGGGGGTCCCGAACTGTGCGTCTAAGGCTAAAGGTAACAGGAGGCTGGGGACACAATGTTTACCCAGGTTCAGGACCTCTCGATGGAGGTAATACCCTACTTCCTGCTTGATTGATCTTGATGATATGAGTATTACAAGAGTTGATCTACCACGAGATTGTAAAGGCTAAACCCTAGAAGCTAGCGTATGATTATGATTGTTGTTGTCCTACGGACTAAACCCTCCAGTTTATATAGACACCGAAGGGGGCTAGGGTTACACATAGTCGGTTTACAGAGAAGGAGATCTAACATCCGAATCGCCAAGCTTGCCTTCCATTCAAAGGAGAGTCTCATCCGAACACGGGACGAAGTCTTCAATCTTGTATCTTCATAGTCCAACAGTCCGGCCAAAGTATATAGTCCGGCTGTCCGGATACCCCCTAATCTAGGACTCCCTCAAGCGCCTCAAGATAGGCAAGCGGACATGAGCTAAATTGTAGTAGATTGATAAATCGAACGCCAAATAAAATAAATAAGGATAAAACGCAGCAAGGTATTTTTTTATTTGTTTAGTTTAATAGATATGAATAAAAATGCAAAGGAAAAATAGATCGCAAGGCAAATATATGAGAAAGAAGACCCGGGGGTCGTAGGTTTCACTAGTGGCTTCTCTCAAGAAAAATAGTAAACAGTGGGTAAACAAATTACTATTGGGCAATTGATAGAACTTCAAATAATTATGACAATATCCAGGCAATGATCATTACATAGGCATCATGTCCAAGATTAGTCGACCAACTCCTGCCTGCATCTACTACTATTACTCCACACATCGACTGCTATCCATCATGCATCTAGTGTATTAAGTTCATGGAAAAATGGAGTAATGCAATAAGAACGATGACATGATGTATACAAGATCCGTTTATCTATATGGCGGTAGATATATATCTCATCTTTTTATCCTTAGTAGCAATGATACATACGTGTCGGTTCCCTTTCTTTCACTGGGATCAAGCACCGTAAGATCGAACCCACTACCGGGCACCTCTTCCCATTGCAAGATAAATAGGTCAAGTTGGCGAAACAAAACCCAAGTATCAGAGAAGAAATGTGAGGCTATAAGAGATCATGCATATAAGAGATCAAAGAAACTCAAATAACTTTCATGGGTATAAAAAGATATAAATGATCATAAACTCGAAGTTCATCAGATCCCAACAAACACATCACAAAAGAGTTACATCATATGGATCTCCAAGAGACCATTGCATTGAGAATTCAGCGAGAGAGAGAAAGCCATCTAGTTACTAACTACAGACCTGAAGGTCTACAAAGAACTACTCACGCATCATCGGAGACACGCCAATGGAAGTGGTGAACCCCTCCGTGATGGTATCTAGATTGGATCTGGTGGTTCTCGACTCTACGGCGGCTGGATGAATATTTCATCGACGCCTTTAGGGTTTCGTGAATATTGGGGTATTTATAGAGCAAAGATGCGGTTTGGGGGGCACCTAAGGTGGGCACAACCCACCAGGGCGCGCCTGGGCCTCCTGGCGTGCCCTCATGGGTTGTTCCCCCCTCGAGGCACCCCCCAGGTACAACCAGGGCCCATTGCCTTTCTTCTGGCCCATAAAAAATCATCATGGAGTAAAGTGGCATTTGGACTCCGTTTGATATTGATTTCATTCGATGTAAAAAACATGGAAAAATAGCAACTGACACTTGGCACTACGTCAATAGGTTAGTACCAAAAAATGACATAAAATGACTATAAAATGATTATTAAACATTGAAGATTGATAATAAAACAGCACGGAACAATCAAAAATTATAGATACGTTGAAGACGTATCAGCATCCCCAAGCTTAACTCCTACTCGTCCTCGAGTAGGTAAGTCATAAAAATAGAATTTTTGATGTGGAGTGCTATTCATCAAGTCATATCATATTCTTTTTATTTAAAGCATGGACATTTGGACTTTTATTTGATTCAAAGCAATAGTCTAGTTTTGACATAATAATTTAGATACTCAAACATATCAACAAGCAACCATGTCTTTCAAAATATCAATCCTAAAAGTAGTTATCCCTAGCCAATCATGCTCAAACATTGATCCATTCATGAAACACACTCAAATATTAACTACACCCAATACTTGAGCACTATCATATTGCCTCCTAGTTGGTGCTTTTGTAATAGAAGATGGAGACTCAAATTTAAAATAAAAATAAAAATTGCATAAAGTAAAAGAAAGGCCCTTCGCAGAGGGAAGTAGGGATTTGTGGAGATGCTAGAGCTCAAAGCAAAAAATTACAGACAAAAACATTTTGGGAGGTGTATCCATCCCACCAACGAAAACGACTTAGAGTTTCGAACACTTTCCATGCTAGATATGCCATAGGCGGTTCAACCATTACTTTCACTTTCCATGGATAACCGTATCCATGGGTGCCCTGCATACCAACACTTTCCAAGGAATTTATTATTTGATAACATAAAGTAAATATATTTTTGCATTTCGGGACTGGGCATCGCTAAAACATTTGCCTTACTCTCGTGCAATGACAAGTGAATAAACACTCATCTTGAGAATAACACATCTAGCATGGAAAATATTAGCCACCCGTTACCGTTCCACGAGTGAAACAAACACACAAAAGAGAAGCTTATTTTCAAAATTAGAGATGGCACATGCAAATTTTCTTAGAACGGCAAAAGAATACCGCATATAGGTAGATATAGTGGACTCATGTGGCAAAACTAGTTTAAAGGATTTTGGATGTACAACTATAAGTCATACTTAGTGAAAAATGAAGGCTAGCAAAAGATTGAGAAGCGACCAACCAAGAAATGAATAATCTCATAAGAAAGCATTAAGCATAATTAACACCAAATAATGCACCACAGGTAGGATATAATTTTCATTGCATGATTATTGACTTTCGTGCATGCATGGGGAATCCCAAACCTTCACACCAATATTCTTACTAGAGCACAATTACTCATTGACTTAACTCACATATCACATCATCATATCTCAAAACTATTACTAAGAATAAAGTTTATTTTGTCCAATGATCTTCATGAAATTTTCTTTTTCTTTATCCTTCTTGGATATCTATCACTTTGGCACTAATTTTCATGTGTTGCTTTTCATAAGCTCAAACAAATATAAGTGAAGATCAAGAGCACAACAAATTTTCTTTCTCTCAAAATAATTTAAGTGAAGCAAGAGAGAGTTTCTTCAAAATTTTACTAACTCTCAAAAAAATCTAAGTGAAGCAAGAGAGAATTTCTTCATAAATAACAAAGCATAGAGAACAATTCTAACAAGTCATGATATAAGTGAAGCACTAGAGCAAGTCCTAGCTCATAAAAGATTTAAGTGAAGCATAGAGAACAATTCTAACAAGTCATCATATAATTTTAGCTCTCTCAAATAGGTGTGTCCAGCAAGGATTGATGAATTAAAACAAAAAATAAAACAAGCAAACCGGTACCACCCAATACCTTTTTAGATATCTTGCATACCCCGTCTGTTAAGTTGCCTACATAGGAGGATTTAGTTGTTCCTGATCCGGAGGCCCAGTTGGTAGCCGCTTTACATGTAACTTCGGATTGGACGGTTCCATATTTGGTATATATGAACCGGGGCGAGCTACCAGATGATGAGGTTTTAGCCAGACAGATAATCCGGCGATCCAAGTCCATGGTTATTCACAATGGCGAGTTACACCGTTGCAGTGTTTCAGGCGTATTCCAACGTTGTGTTTCTCCTGAAGAAGGAAAAGAGATTCTACGTGAAATCCATGAAGTGGATTGTGGTCACCATGCTGGTTCAAAATCCCTGGTCGCTAAAGCTTTTCATCATGGGTTTTATTGGTTGACAGCTCATGTTGATGCGGAGGATCTGGTAAAGCGGTGTGACGCTTGTCAGAAGTTTTCACGCCGAGCCCATGTTCCGGCTCAAGAGGTACAGATGATTCCTACCACTTGGCCATTTGCTACTTGGGGGCTTGATATGGTGGGACCTTTTAAACGCTCTAAGGATAAGAAGGCCCACTTATTGGTGGCGGTTGACAAATTCACTAAATGGGTTGAAGCGGAGCCCATCAGTAAGTGTGACGCAGCCACGGCGGTTCAATTTCTCAAAAAGATTATCTTCTATTTTGGTTTTCCACACAACATCATCACAAATAATGGCATGAACCTTTCCAAAGGCGAGGTGGAGGAGTTTTGTCAATGAGAGCACATCTAGCTTGATGTAGCGTCTGTGGCTCACCCCCAGTCTAATTGTCAAGCTGAGATGGAGAACCAAGAAATCCTGAAGGGTATCAAGCCCCGGCTTATGGTTTCTTTGAAGCGGACGCCGGGTTGTTGGGTGGAAGAGTTACCATCTGTGTTATGGAGTATAAACACCACACCAAACCGATCTACGGGTTATACACCTTTTTTCATGGTTTACGGGGCAGAGGCCGTCCTCCCAAGTGATATTCGTCATGACTCGCCCCGGGTTGCCAATTATGTTGAAGCGGACAATGAGCAAGCACGCCAGGAGGCGCTGGACCTGTTAGATGAGAAATGGGACATGGCTTTGGCTCGTTCGGCGGTTTATCAGCAAGACCTACGGCGTTATCACAGCCGCCTGGTTAAAACAAGAACCTTTCAAGAAGGCGACTTAGTACTCCAGCTAATCTAGGACCAGACCGATATGCACAAGTTATCCCCACCTTGGGAAGGGCCTTTTTCTGGTCAGCAAGAATGTGCACAACGGATCATACTACCTCATTGACGTTCGAGACAACTCACGTAGTTCTGAGGAGGAGACCCGGCGGCCATCGAACATAGCTCTCCTTCGGCCTTACTACACTTGAGCCATAGGCTTTTCTTATGTACATATTTTGACAATGTATATATTATGATCAATAATAAACCGGCATCCTTGCTATAAGAAGGGTCGCTGCCGTTTTTCTTCAAATATCTCTTTGTTTACATGGGGGCTTCACCTGACAAAGCGGAGTACTACCTGTTAAACCGGCTATCATGCCACAAAATAGCTTGGGAGCTTCACACCTAAGGGTCCAAAGAGAGTATGGATGCTGTGCACAGCTCAAACATAGGCACCCATTGAGCACAACTCACAAAAGTTACTTGGGGGCTCTTTGTGCACTGCAACAAAGAGTTTGAAAGGACCCTTGTAATATGCTATCAAGCACGGCTTGGAAGCCTGGTGTATTCACCTAAAACCCCGGGTTAACCTGCCTTCATCAAGTAAGCCACTCCTATCCAGGTAAACCTGGCACGACCCGCCGAACATTTAACAAGTCAATCTTTTACAGACCCTAAACTTGTCAAAGTTAAAACGACGATTGGTTAGTTGGAGGCCCATCTTAAAAGGCTTTGCAAAATGGTTGAACTCAGCGGCCTGGCAGCCCATGAAAAGCCTCGACTACAGGGTTTTTGTTTGCTTTTTGCCAAGTTTTTTACCCTTTGAGAAGTTTATATTGAACCGGTGTCCATTGACCCGGTGTGGCTTTTCAGTCATTATATTAACCTGGTGTTTGTTAACCCGGCTTGGCTTTCAACTACAAGTTGTCAGACGATATTTCTTATCAAACCGGTGTTTCATAACCCGGACTAGCTTTGATTACATATTACCAGGACGATCATATGGTCTTTATCACAACCCGGTATGGTTTAAACGTATACACCAGCACTGCATGGTGGGAGTTATCAGTACTTCAAATTTGGGTTTTTCACCCTTACTACAAATCAAAGTTGGTAACCCAATTAAGTGATTTAGTATCATAGGTATGATTTATTTCATATTTTGATTCAGCTTTGGTAATTCACCAGGCTTTGTATTGGGCATTGTGACCCGTCCGGTGGTAAACCGCCCGGATAATTCTTTTTATGCAGACATCAGGATTGCATGAAATTATCAAAGTATATAATCAAGCATAGTAAATATCATGGCGGATCAAAGACAGTCATGTATCAGTGCCGCAGATCAAAGTATTTTAAACTAGCCTATTACAAGGCACTTTGAGGCCCAAAAAAATGATTGTCCTTACACAGAACAAAGTCTGTGAAAATAAGCCGATTGCCAGATTAAGACTCATTGCCAGGATGACGTGAAGTTGATGGATCCTCAGGCGTCGGTTCAACCTCCTCCTCCCCACTCAATGGCTGGAAGTCAACGGTAGTCCAGTCAATCCGGGTTAGAGCTTGAAAGACGGCCTCTTCATTTATAAGATTCGATGGTTCAACGTCAGGGGCATAGGTGTGCTTACGAACGGGCGGAATAAGATTCTGCACTTCTGTCAGAGCAGTGTCAACTCTATGGTTGTTGGCATCATAGAACGACCAATGAGAAGTCAAGTTCACCTCTTCAGCCAATTGACTTGCTATCTGGACGCAACTCCTTGGTCAGGGCTTTGAGGGCTTCATTATCAAATGCTGATCCGTTTTCTTGTTCATCCGAATAGCCCTTGGCAATATCAACTGGATCCAGATCAGCTATCCATGATTTTGGCACGAGTAAGTGCTAACAAAGCGCCAGCCCTGGCCGCAGACCACTTCAGCTCATCTATCTGAGCCGGAGTCATTGATATCTTGGCCAAAGTATCCTTGATCAAAGTTGGTGTCGGTTTGTTGTACGAAGCCGCACAGATGACTCATTATGCACCGTTATACAGTTGCTCAATCAATGTGTACGCTGCTTTCAACTTCATCCGCATATCTGTGCCCAGATGAGCAATGTGATTACCTGCAAAGGTTACAGAATTTAATGTTAAACCGGCAGAGTTGAAAATATTTCCAAATAGGCTATGACAAAGTACTTACTGAAAATTGCAGAAGTCATGGCATTCACTTGATGTTTCATCCCCGTCAGCTCTTCCGCCACCGGTTTAAGAGCTGCTTCGGCGTCTTCAGCCCGCTTCAGCAAAGCAGCCTTCTCAGTTTCACAGTTGGTGCGTTCATTTTTGAAGCCATCTTTCAATTGCTCCATGGCTGTCAAAGCACCCTTTAGCTCCACTTTGGCTTTAGAGGTCTCTTCTTGCTAGGACTTCATGTTTTCTTGAAGATAGGCGATTTAAGATTCTTTGATATTTCTATTGGTCTGCAAAAGTCAGATGATGAAACTGTTAAAGTCCCAAGCACATAACAAGTTATACACTTGGCACTTGGGGGCTAATGTGGATTGCTTTTTAAAGTGAGTGTTTTAAAGTCCCTCGGCTCAATCCAGGTATTAAGCTTGGCACTTGGGGGCTAATGCACAATTGATCAGTTATAAGTGAAGGCAATTAATAAGGACAAACAGTCCTAGTTTGTCGTCAAGAGACAAACCGACCCTTGGGGGCTACTCAGTTGATGTGTTCTTTATCTTGAAGTCCCGGTTTATGTTCAAGACATAACGAGGTCCTTGGGGGCTACAGCGGAAGAGATATACAGAACAAAGCAAATTTCAAAGCGTTTTTGAAGATTACCTCATAACGTTCCTTTATCAAATTCACCAAACCAACTTCAAAGTCACGGCTTGTGTAAAGGCGGTTTAAAAATCCGGAATGAAGTACCTCGGCGCTAAGGTTAATGAAGTTGGATAAATCAGTCTTCCCTTTCCCCTTGCCCATAGCAGAGAATTCCTCCTTGGCAGTATGTTTTGACAAGACAACCGGATTACCAGGACTAGTGTGACCCGTACCAGTAATAACAACATCGTCATCGTCACATTTTGATGGATTTGGCGGATTGACAGTGACCCTGGCTGGGCTTGGCGGATTAGCAGTATCCCTGACTGGGCTTGGAGGAATAGTATCTCTAGCCAAGCTTGGATGGTCCTCATTCATGGCCGCGCTTGGAGGATCGGCATGTGGACTAGCCGGGTTAGCTTCTGTCGGATCAGCATCAGTATTTTGACCCTGGGGGTAGGGTCATCAATGGTGATCTCAGCACCTCTATTAACACCTTAGGAAGTTCTGTCCGGTTCAACCTCTTCAGTAGGGACATTAATTCTTGCTTTCTTGCTCAGCCGGGCTTTGGCGCTGAAATATTAAAACAAAAGGACAGTTGGTAAACCGGCACAAGAAGACAAAGTTAGAACGGTATACTTAGCTAGGGACGGTCTTGAGGGGAGGCATTTGAGTGGTTGATGAACCACCAGATGAAGAATTGGAAGACACCTGGTAATTCGAATCAGACGGATTGAGTGGGTATCGGAAGAAACCCTTCAAAGGATAAAGTTTTTCGGGAGAACAAGAAACCTCTGGACGACGCTTCCTGGTTGGTGTATCCGGTAAACCAGAAGAGGTGACTTGATGGCCACTGTGCCGGGTTGTGTGACGTCCTTCAGCTTGCTGTGTCTTCAAAGAAAATTGCGGATCCAAATGAGCAAGATGGTGAGAGTATTTTACTTTTCGAACTGCACGGCGAAATTTTTGAACCGGCACAAGATCTGAATCGGAGGAAAGAGAGATTACCTCTACATGGTCTACACGGCTGGCCTCCGCATCATCCTGGGATTAGTCATTGTCAATAAGGTGTATGAAAAAGGAACCAAGGGAGTCAAGTTCTACCTCTTGATCCAATTCATCAATGTCTTCTGGCGGATCAGAAGACTCGGCGGTTTTATTTTTGGCTGCTCTCTTTGTGACTTTGCTCGGATCAATAAGCATAAAGTTAAACTTTTTATCGCTGGTGGTTTGTTGGAGGCTTAAAAAGGTTGCAGCCCAGTTTTGCTGCATTCAGCGATCGGTTTGTCCAGCATCTTCTTCACAGATTCAGTGACTTCATTGTCAGTCATTTCTATCTCATGATATCGTTGAGGATCCCGCACGTTGCCAGAGTGTTCATGCATTAAACTGGGGCAACGGCTTAAGGGAAGAATACCCCAAGAAACCCAGCAGCGGACGAGGTCAATGTCGGTCAAGCCATTCGCAAGGAAAGCCTAGAGTTTAGCAAGTTGAGGAGCATAGGCTTGGCGTTGTCTGGCAGTAAGCCGCAGAGGCAGTGGATGGCCGTTGCTGAGCCGGTGAGCACGGTAACCCAATAAAGGGTTTTCATCAGCAGGCGCGGTGTTCTGACAATAGAACCAGGTTTGATTCCAGTCTTTTGTATGGCTGTGATGTTTGGCATGAGGGAAGTCAACTTCCTTTCTCTTTTGAATTGATACACCACCAAGTTCAGTGTTGGGGCCATCAGAAAATTCAGTTCGGCGGTTTAAGTGAAAAAAGTCTCGAAAGAGCTCAACAATTGGTTCTTCTTGAAGGTAAACTTCACAGAACACTTGAAAATTGCATATGTTGGACACTGAATTCGGTCCAATATCCTGTGGATGGAGTTGAAAGCTAGCAAGGACTTCCCGGAAAAACTTTGATCCGGGAGGGCTGAATCCCCGGTCTAGGTGTTGCATGAATATGATCACTTCTCCATCTTGAGGCTCAGGAGGGCACTCAGGGCCAGGGACTCGCCAATGAAGGACATTTTTTGAGGCTAAAGCGCCAGTTATAACATATCTATTGATTTGAGTCTTGGTGATCCGGAAAGGAACCCAATTGCAAGCAGAGAATTGCTTGGTCAGTTTGGAAGACAATCTGTAAAAGAAGTGTGATGGCCGGTTTAAGATTTCAGGTTGATGTACGCTAAACTGGTGTTAAACCGAGGAATTTAATTAAGGAGTATTCATACATTAAACCGGCTATTGCTATTCAAAACAAGATGGCGGTTTAAAGCAAGGGCTAATGGTACCACCAGGCGGATTATGATTTTCTACAAGTTAAACCTCCTATGGGGAAGCAACAGAACTGATATTCACTAAGTGTGGCAGAAACAGGTTTTACAAAATGACAGTATAGTTTTGGATCTACCATGGTTCAGTAAATTAGTTTTTTCTGCATCCTACAATTGTGCTAAGAGAAACAGAGAAGGTCCCGATGGAGTCTGACCAGGAACAATAAGGCACTATGATGCGGCAAACTAAAACTATGGATCTAGCCACAGAAGAAAATTAACAGGCGTATATAGATTCAGTAAAAAGGCTAAGCGAAAGGCGGAGAAGCACTGATGAATGGGGACGAACACGGATGAACTCGAAGCCCTAATGGAGATCTAGGGTTACGGGAAGAGAACTTACCAGGGCCACTCAGCGGCGGAGGAGTGTTGCAGGGTCTCTGGTACGAACAGGGTGATGCAGCGACCTTGGTCAGTGCAGGTTCGAAGTTTGACGGCGGCGGCGGCGCTTGGGCTCTTCGAGTCGTGAGGAGGAAGACGAGAAGCAAGGGGAGAAAATGGAAGGACCCTTCGGTCTTATTTATAAAGGAGCAAGGAGATAAGTGACATGCGCGAGAATCGAGGAGCATAAAGCGGCAATGGGCGCAGCTATCACCTTGATCTTTGGGATACAACTAATAAAGGGGATCTTTTTAATCTTTTTATATAGAAATGACATCATGAAAATCCGCTGCTCTATCTAGAGGAATATTTCTAAGTATTAGAGATTGACATGAACTGGTTCAAATCAACCTGGGGCCTAATGTTGGGGATATAGCTACTAAGGGTAAACCGCCCAGGAGGGGCCGGTTCACCAACAACTACATTGAAATCCGTAAAGACCCAGAATATGGCGCTTTACTGATGAAGCTTAGAGGCCAAGAGCCCAAAGGCGGATTAGGGCCCATGGTAGTAAACCGCTATGATTGCATAAACTTGTGTTGTAAGATAGGGAAGGGGAGACCGAGACGGACACTTGTATCAGCCGGCTGAGGGAGTCCTGGATTAGGGGGTGTCCGGATGGCCGGACTAAGACCTTTGGCCGGACTCCTGGACTATGAAGATACAAGATTGAAGACTCCGTCCCGTGTCCAGATAGGGACTTTCCTTGGCGTGGAAGGCAAGCTTGGCGATACGATATGAAGATCTCCTCCCATTGTAACCGACTCTGTGTAACCCTAGCCCTCTCCGGTGTCTATATAAACCGGAGAGTTTTAGTCCGTAGGACGAACAACAATCATACCATAGGCTAGCTTCTAGGGTTTAGCCACTCCGATCTCGTGGTAGATCTACTCTTGTACTACCCATACCATCAATATTAATCAAGTAGGACTAGGGTTTTACCTCCATCGAGAGGGCCCGAAACTGGGTAAAAACATCGTGTCCCTTGTCTCCTGTTACCATCCGCCTAGATGCACACTTCGGGACCCCCTACCCGAGATCCGCCGTTTTTGACACTGACATTGGTGCTTTCATTGAGAGTTCCTCTATGTCGTCGCCTTTAGGCCCGATGGCTTCTTCGCTCGTCAATCGCGATGCAGTCCGAGATGAGACTTTTCTCCCGGACAGATCTTCGTATTCGGCTGCTTTGCACTACTGGCCAACTCATTCGGCCATCTGGAGCAGATCGAAAGCTACGCCCCTAGCCATCAGGTCAGGTTTGGAAGCTTAAACTACACGACTGACATCCGCGAGGACTTCATTTTCGACGGATTCGAGCCACGACCGGGCGCGCCGCACTGTCACGATGGGCATGATTTAGCTCTACCGTCGGACAACACCCAGAGCGTCGCTCAGGTGTCCGCTCCGACCATTAGCTTGGAGCCCACTGCACCAGTCGGGGACGGACGGTTGGACGCCGCCCCGGAAGCTGCAATCTCTACGGCGATAGAGCCGGATACCAGCCTAGTCCCTCGCAAGGCCCGTGACTCCAAGGTGCCGGAGTCTGATCCGGACTCTGTAAATCCCGCACCTCTTCCAATTAAGCCCAATTGGGCTCCGGTCATGGAGTTCACCGCCGCGGACGTCTTTCGGCACTCGCCTTTTGGCGATATCCTAAATTCACTAAAGTCTCTCTCTTTGTCAAAAGAACCCTGGCCGGACTAAGGTCAGGGTGGTTGGGAGGCGGAAGACGAAGTTCGAAGCCCACCCATCACCCACTTGATAGCCACTGTCGACGATCTAACCGACATGCTCGATTTCGACTCCGAAAATATCGACGGTATGGACGTTGATAAAGGAGACAATCGCGAACCAGCACCTATAGGGCGCCGGACAGCCACCTCATCACACGATGTATGCATGGTGGACACATACAACAAAAACGACAACGAGGACCAAAAGGATGCAGTCAGGGATCGGTCCCCCGAAAAACAATCAAAGCGGCGGCGTAAGCGCAAGGCCAAGCCCCACCTCGACAAAGACCCAGCCATAGAGCAGGGTGAATCAACGGATGACGAACATGTCGTTGAGCATCCGTCCAAAAAGGGCGGCCAATCCGAACAACCAATCCCTGGGAAAGATAATAGCCCGGACGACCTCACGCCAGACAAATTGTTGGAACATCAAAACCTCCACCAAAGGCTCGTCGCCACTGCACGTAGCCCGAGAAAGCAGAAGCGGAGGCTCAAGACAGCAGAAGATGCACTCAGGATCAGATGGGGCAAAGTACTCAGTACCGCACACAAGTACGGCAGTAGTCGCCACACAAAGAGCTATCCGAAGCGGAAACTACTACCGGAATTTGACAAAGAGGCCATAAAGCCCCCACAGTCAAAAAACAAGGAAGCCACAAGGTCAGATAGACGACCCTATGATCAATCTCACGCATCAAAGGACGCCGCACTCAATATGGCGCGCGATCCGTCCAAGAATTCGCATCAGAAAACTGGCCCAACCAGATCCATCTATAGGCCAAGAAAGCAAACTCCAGTGAGTGATGCCATGCAAAAGATACTCGAAGACCGCGGCACGCCTAAATACAGGGGCGCCGCACACCCCCTATGTTTTACTGATGAGGTGCTGGACCATGAATTCCCAGCCGAATTCAAGCCAGGGAACATAGAAGCATACGATGGAACAACCGACCCTGGAGTCTGGATCGAGGACTACATCCTCCACATACACATGGCCAGAGGAGACGACCTCCACGCCATAAAATACTTACCCCTTAAGCTCAAAGGGTCAGCCCGGCATTGGCTTAAAAGCCTTCCCGAAAACACCATGGGAAGTTGGGAAGTGCTTGAGGATGCTTTCCGGGCAAATTTTCAAGGGACCTATGTCCGACCCCCGGATGCAGATGATCTGAGTCATATAACTCAGCAGCCCGGAGAGTCATCCCGGAAACTCTTGAACAGATTCCTTATAAAAAAGAATTAGATAGTCGACTGTCCGGACGCAGAGGCCCTAGCAGCTTTCAAACATAGCGTCCGAGACGAATGGCTCGCCAGACACCTCGGCCAAGAAAAGCCACGAACATTGGCCGCATTAACAAGCCTCATGACCCGCTTTTGTGCAGGAGAGGATAGCTGGTTGGCAAGAAGCAGCACCAGCGACCCGAATACGTCCGAACCCAAAGATGGGAACGGGAAGCCGCGCCGTAACAAAGAACCACACCGGATAAAAGACAACATCCCAATGAGCACAGCAGTAAACGCCAGATTCAAAAGCTCTCCGCAAAATCAGAAAAAGCCGCCCCCACAGACGATAGGGACGAGCTATCTAACCTCAACAAAATTTTGGACAAAATATGTCAAATCCAGAGCACTCCGGGGAGACCTGCAAACCATACCCACATAGATTGTTGGGTCTTTAAGCAATCCGGCAAGATCAATGCCGAACACAAGGGGCTCAACACACCAAGCGAAGATGACGATGCACCCCACAAGCAGAACACCGGTGAACAAAAGAGGTTCCCACAAGAAGTCAAGACAGTAAATCTACTTCATGTGATAAAATGGAAGAGCAGAACGGCACCTACGAAGACACGCGCCGTACAGCCAGCGCCGGAGGATCAACCCCACTGGTTGTTACAACCAATCACCTTCGATCATCAAGATTACTCCAGAGGAGACTAGAACGCAGGCTGGACTGCCTTGGTCGTAAATCCAATTATTAACGGACTCCAATTTACAAACGCCCTTATGGACGGGGGCAACGACTTGAACCTGTTATATTAGGACACAGTCCGCAAACTCGGGGTAAACCCAATTATAATCCACCTCGGCAACACTTCCTTTCAAGGAGTAACACCAGGCTCGGATACCCCAAGTATGAGTTCCCTTACGTTAGAAGTCATGTTCGGATCACCCGACAACTTCCGAAGCGAGAAGCTAACATTCCACATCACCCCATTCGTAAGTCGCTATCAAGCGCTACTGGGACGTGAAGCTTTCGCCCGCTTTAACGCAATACCGCATTACGCATCCCTTACACTCAAAATGCCCGGCCCAAAGGGCATCATTTCATTACAAGGGAACATAAATTGACCCCCAAAGTAGGGGCAGGGGTGCGGCTGCCTAGACAGCCGCCCACAAATCCAGCCTTACTATCCCGGACACGGCTCGACGAGTCCGGCGTCAACAGCCGCATACATTCATGCAAGGGACTTCGTGCGCTCACGCCAGAAGACAATACGGCCCTTGCTCCCAACTATATTTTATTTATTTCGATTTCTCACACGCTTATTTCTTACTAAGTCTCTCTTTCGCAGACGAACATCGTGCTACGCCCGTCCAGGATACGGCACAACGGAGAAACAGGCGCAGACGTGCAGTAGGGACCCGTTCAAGGATTCTTTTCAGATTAAGACCCTGCATAAACCTTTTTTACTGTCTCTTGTTGATAACATCCCCCGGCTTTCTCTATAGCCGAGGAGGAGGCTGGCGTCTTGGCATGTGGCCACGCCAGAATTCTTGCATGTACCTGGACACTAGGGGCTTTTTCACCAAGGGCTCTATTTTGGCCCGTCTTCATAAAGACCGAACACCTTAGGAAGTGTTCGACGTCGCGAGTTTGGCCCTATATGCATCAGCGAATCATTTCTTTGGTCAAATGTTGGGTTTGCCCGGCTCCTGTGTTTTGCTGCCTTATGTTCCGTTATATCGGCTAACGCGGCACTAGGAGAACTACTGTGATTGTGCCCCGGTTCGTCCAGGTGAGCACCTTAGTAGAGAAAGCCGAAAACTGACTGTCATGATATAGCGAGAGACTGGTCAACCACTCGATGACTTTTGGAATCTTTAGGATTCCCCTGCATTAACGAAGGGCCGCTTCCCGGTCAGGCACACTCGCGCCCCGAATTCGGGCGAGCGCGGTGCCCCTAGGGGCTATTCAGTAGCCCCACTGTCAAACTCCTATGGCTAAGTGAAAGTGATAAAGCATTATAGTCCGGTTGCCTAGTTCGCCGCGCCACCACCTCCTTTGTAGGACCAAGACGTTGGATTAAGTGTGAAAAGGCACCTTTTTTTGCAAACACCCCCGCATTCTATGCATGGGGGCTGAAGCCACCGACTGCCATCTTTCAGGTTATATACAAATATATACATTAAACGGCCGCACAGGAGGCATCATGATTCTTGCAAGCACAAGTATAAAAAGCTTGTTTCATAAAAACAAAATTCATTTTACAAAAAGTATAAGCTATTCGAACAAAACATCCTTCAAGCACCGCGACTCTATTATACGAGCGCCAGGAAGAACTTCCTCAAAATAGTGCTGATCCTGGGACGCAACAATACTGGCCTTCATATCTGCCCAGTATGTTTTCACACGGGCAAGAGCCATCTGTGCGCCCTCTATGCATGCCGACCTCTTCATTGCATCAGCATGCGGCACCGAACCAAGGAACTGCTGCACCAAGCCAAAATAACTCTTCAGCTCTGGCTTCTCCGGCCACAGACGACTTGCAACATACTTCACGCGAGTCTGGATAATCTGTTCAGCTCCTCCCAGGCGGCTAAACGGTCGGATACTGACAGTGGGCGTTCTGGATTGTGGTACTGCGACCAAAAAAGCTCTTCCAACTCATGGTCACCTCGGCTGCGGTAGTGTTCGGTCGCGTCCGCCGCACTTCCGGCCAAATCCAAGTAAGCGTTTTCCGCACTCCACTGCCGGTCTAAAGGAACATACTTGGGGTCTCCGAACTTCATCCGCAGCATATAAGGCTTTCCAAGCCGTGATATCTCCGGCCTGACGCAGCTCCTCCTTCATTGCTCTCATGGCAGAGCGAGTATCCTTGGATTCGGTAGTGAACTTTTCAAGGTCCTTCTGAGCCGCCCTATCTTCTTGTTCAAGAAATTTACAGCGGTTGGTAGCATCCTTCAATTTTATGGCCATCTTGGCTATTTCCTTCTTGCTCTGGAAGTGAGTAGCCTGTTCGGCTTTTAGCTCTTCAGTCGCTTTAACGGCAGCCGCATCACTTTTCCTTGCTTGCTCCTTGGCTCGGGCAAGTTCCGCCCGAGGTTTCTCCCCGGCAGCAGCACCATCTACATAAAGTATATATATATATAAGGCCCGAGCATCAAGCCCCTATTACCAGGTGTCTTTTGAAACATACCTTGAGCCTCGTCTAGCCGCTTATTTACAAGCGCGATGTCGGCATCTGCTACGTCAAGTTGCCGCTTTAGTTCGGCAGATTCATCTGTCCGGCTAGCCTCCGAATGCCTCGCCACCTTCATGGAATAGGCAACATATTATACCTGGGGTTATGATCCTCCGTGCGCCGTCACTCGTGACGACACACAGTCTCAGGGGCTACTATTCATACAGGGCACATTTAATATGCGGCTCTACCAAAAGGTACACCTTTTTACATACCTCAAAGCCTGTTAGTAAACTCCTGGCAGCTTTGTCAATCCGCTTTCCGCTGATGAAATCCTTCCAATCACCGTATCCATCAACATACGGTGTTCTTCTGAGATGGACGCCCTACCAAGCAGATCCTTCAGCCCCTCCGCCGGCGCGCAAGAGGGTGCCGGACTAGTTTGACGACCTTTTCCAGGGTCCGGACTTGAAAAAACCCTCTGGGACGATACCTCGGGGTCACCAGCCTCGTGAGACGGCGGAACAAGGGGAGGTGTTTCGCTCTCTATCATCTCTGGATGAAGATCCCTGAAGATGAGCTCTGCTGAGAAGGGTTGAGATCCGAACTGCAAGATAATGTTTTGGTTATTTTCCTCAGGAATAAAGCATGAGTATGATTCATTATGGAACCCCTCCCTTCACTTACGTCTCGGGGGAGAGCGGGTCCCCTTTAGGGGGCGATTCGGCTGGGGCGTTCTCCGGCACCGAACCCTCTGACGAAGTTTTCTTTCCCCATTTTGAGGTTATCACCTCCGGGTCTTCAGAGGCAGTCCTTTTCTTTCCCTGGTCGGGAGAATTTTTGATTCTTCCCTTCCTAACGGCCTCCTTCATGGAGGCGGTAGCTCCTTGGGTCCCCCCTTCGCCTTCCGCCAACGACGCGACCTCCAGCATCCTGGTCAGCAGGGGATTCGGCACGGTCTCGGGAAGGGGGGCTGGGCACCAGATAAGCTTTGCCTTCGCCATCCACTCCTGTTCAAAGGACAACTCTGCTAAAGGGTAGATTTGATAAAAATATGGATGGTGCATCCAAATACGGGGCTACTTACCTTAGCATCTGGGCGATTGCAGCTCAGACCTGCGTCCTCAGACAAATTCGGACACCTTGCTTGTGATCCGAAGAATAGTTTGTACATCTCCATGGGCGTCATTCCCATGAAATGTTGTAGGACTCGCGGTCCCTCCGGATTGAACTCCCATAGGAGGAGAGGTCGACGTTTGCAGTGCAGTGTGCGGCGAATCACCATGACTTGCGCCACTACGGTCAAATTGATATCTCTTTATAGAAGATCTCGAATACGGCCCTGCAGCAAGGGCACGTCTTTGGGCGGCCCCCAGATAAGTCCTTCATTAACCCATGATGCCAGCCATAGTGGGGGACCCGAGCGAAAAGTAGGTGGTGCCACCCATGTGGTACCCCTAGGGGCTGTGATGTAAAACCAGTCTCATTGCCATAAGCCGAGCTCCTCTTGAAAAGAGCCTTCGGGCCATGGAGCATCGTCTATCTTGCTTATTACAGCCCCTCCGCACTCAGCGTGCTGCCCCTCGATCATTTTCGGTTCCACTTTCAAAGTTTTTAGCCACAATCCGAAGTGAGGGGTGGTATGGAGGAAGGCTTCGCACACGACAATGAATGATGAGATCTGGAGGATGGACTCCGGAGCTAGGTCGTGGAACTCCAGCCTATAGTAAAACATAAGCCCCCTTACAAAGGGATTGATCGGGAAACCTAGCCCCCGAAGGAAGTGAGATGCGAACACCACGCTGTCACCGGGCTGTGGACCAGGAACAGCTTGCCCTTGAGTAGGCAGCCTATGCGAAATTTCTCCGGTTAGATACCTGGCGTCTCTTAACTTTCGCACATCTTCTTCCGTAATGGAGGAAGGCATCCACCGGCCTTGAAGGTCGGAGCCGGACATCTTCGAAGGTCCGAAGCTCCTAAAACTAGAGCTTTGGGTGTTGGAACTTGAGGCGAGGGGCGGATTTGATTGGTTTCAGAAGAAGGGAGCCGGGCCTTGGTTCCTTTATAAAGGAGGTGAATACCAAGAGCCCTCCCCGTGACCGTTTGAGATTCGCTTTCAATTAGGGAGTCATACCTAAGTCACGGTTGGGTTACCCATGCCCGTATTGATGAGAATCCCGGAATAAGGGGACACGATCTCTGCTTTGACAAGACATGCCAAGGAAACCGCCTCGCTAATCGTGCTAAGGTGGAACAATAAAATGAATAAAAGCCTGGCCGTGGCATGATGTCACGCCGTGGAATACATCAGCAGATCCGATTGATACGAATATTGTTCTCTCTACGGTGGAATGTGGAACTTATTTTGCAGAGCCGGACACTACCCTGGTGTCAAAACATCTTCTATGAAGTATTCGGAGGAGGAACCCGCCTTGCAATGCCGAAGACAATTTGCGCGCCGGACTCGTCGTCATTGAAGCCTGGTTCAGGGGCTACTGAGGGAGTCCTGGATTAGGGGGTGTCCGGATGGCCGGACTAAGACCTTTGGCCGGACTCCCGGACTATGAAGATACAAGATTGAAGACTCCATCCCGTGTCCGGATAGGGACTTTCCTTGGCGTGGAAGGCAAGCTTGGCGATACGATATGAAGATCTCCTCCCATTGTAACCGACTTTGTGTAACCCTAGCCCTCTCCGGTGTCTATATAAACCGGAGAGTTTTAGTCCGTAGGACGAACAACAATCATACCATAGGCTAGCTTCTAGGGTTTAGCCACTCCGATCTCGTGGTAGATCTACTCTTGTACTACCCATACCATCAATATTAATCAAGCAGGAGTAGGGTTTTACCTCCATCGAGAGGGCCCGAACCTGGGTAAAAACATCATGTCCCTTGTCTCATGTTACCATCCGCCTAGACGCACAGTTCGGGACCCCCTACCCGAGATCCGCCAGTTTTGACACCGACACCGGCCTCAGGACTCTGTAGACCGGTGGGTGTCAACCTATGTATATAAAGGGACGACCAGACGGCGGTTCAAGGACAAGAAACAACAACTCGAGACCCAGGCAAAGCGTATTTGCTCCCTGGTCATAGAAAGCCAATCAATTCCATCACAACTAGACGTAGGCTTTTACCTTCATCGAAGGGGCCGAACTAGTATAAAACTCTCGTGTCCTTTGTCCGGTTTAACCCCTTCAAGCTAACCCGTTGCGATGGCTCCAGGAGTAAGTCCTTTCATGAGGACATCTTACGTGATATTTCCACGACACATAGGGTCCGCACGCTTAATGTTTGATGACGATCGATATTATGAGTTTATGTGTTTTGATATACTGAAGGTTGTTGAGTCCCGGATGAGATCACGGACATGACGAGGAGTCTTGAACTGGTCGAGACATAAAGATTGATATATTGGAAGGTTATATTCGGACACCGGAAAGGTTCCGGGGGTCACCGGATAAATACCAGAGTACTGGGGAGTTAACGGACCCACACGGGGGTCAATGGGCCTTCATGGGCCTTAGTGGAAATAGAGGGCAGCAAGGGAGATATGGGGCATGCCCCCTCCCTAGGCCCAAACCGAATTGGTTTAGGGCTTGGGGGCCGGTCCCCTCTTTCCTTCTCCCCTCCTCCTCTTTCCTTCCCATCCTAGTTGGACTAGGAAAGGGGAACCTACTCCTAGTAGGAGTAGGATTCCCCCCTTGGGGCGCACCGTATGAGGCCGTCGGCCCCCTCCCCTTGCTCCTTTATATACGGGGGAGGGGCATCCCTAGGACACACAAGTTGACAGTTGTCTTAGCCATGTGTGGTGCCCCCCTCCACCATATTACAACCCAGTCATATCGTCGTAGTGCTTAGGTGAAGCCCTGCGCCGTTAACTTCAAAATCACCGTTGCCACGCCATCATGCTGACGAAACTCTCCCTTGGCCTCAACTGGATCAAGAGAACGGGGATGTCATTGAGCTGAACGTGTGCTGAACATGGAGGTGCCGTACGTTTGGTGCGGAGATCGGTCGGATCATGAAGACGTAGGACTACATCAATCGTATTGTCATAATGCTTCCGCTTTCGGTCTACGAGGGTATGTAGAAAACATTCTTCCCTCTCGTTGCAATGCATCACCTAGATGGATCTTGCGTGTGTGTAGGAAAATTTTGAAATTACTACGTTCCCCAACAGTGGTATCAGAGCCAGGCCTATGCGTAGATGTTTTATGCATGAGTAGAACACAAAGAGTTGTGGGCGATAATAGTCATACTGCTTACCAGCATGTCATTCTTTGATTCAGCGGTATTTTTGGATGAAGCAGCCCAGACTGACATTATGCATACGCTTACACGAGACTGGTTCTACCGACGTGCTTCGCACACGTCTGTTCTCCAGCTTTAGTTAAATCGAGTGTGGCTACGCCCAGTCCTTGTTGAAGGTTAAAACAACACACTTGACAAAAAATCATTGTGGTTTTTGATGCGTAGGTAAGAACAGTTCTTGCTAATCCCGTAGAACCCATGTAAAACTTGCAACAACAAAGTAGAGGACGTCTAACTTCTTTTTGCAGGGCATGTTGTGATGTGATATGTTCAAGACGCGATTATATAAATTGTTGTATAAGATGATCATGTTTTGTAACACAGTTATCGGCAACTGGCAGGAGCCATATGGTTGTCGCTTTTTTGTATGAAATGCAATCGCCATGTAATTGCTTTACTTTATCACTAAGCGGTAGCAATAGTCGTAGTAGCAATAGTTGGCGAGACGACAATGATGCTTCGATGGAGATCAAGGTGTCAAGCCGGTGATGATGGTGATCATGACGGTACTTTGGAGATGGAGATCAATAGCACAAGATGATGATGGCCATATCATATCACTTATATTGATTGCATGTGATGTTTATCCTTTATGCATCTTATTTTTCTTAGTTCGACGGTAGCTTTATAAGATGATATCTCACTAAATTTCAAGGTACAAGTGTTCTCCCTGAGTATGCACCGTTGCGACAGTTCGTCGTGCCGAGACACCACGTGATGATCGGGTGTGATAAGCTCTACGTTCACATGCAATGGGTGCAAGCCAGTTTTGCACACGCAGAATACTCAGGTTAAACTTGACGAGCCTAGATATGTAATACTGAGACCGAAAGGTCGAGCGTGAATCATATAGTAGATATGATGAACGTAGTGATGTTCACCATTGAAAACTACTCCATCTCACGTGATGGTCGGACATGGTTTAGTTGATATGGATCACATGATCACTTAGATGATTAGAGGGATGTCTATCTAAGTGGGAGTTCTTAAGTAATATGATTAAATTGAACTTTAATTTATCATGACTTAGTCCTGATAGTATTTGCATATCTATGTTGTAGACCAATAGCTCGCGTATAGCTCCCCTGTTTTATTTTTGATATGTTCCTAGAGAAAACTAAGATGAAAAATGTTAGTAGTAATGATGCGGAGTGGGTCCGTGATCTGAGGATTATCCTCATTGCTGCACAAAAGAATTATGTCCTTGATGCACCGCTAGGTGACAAACCTATTGCAGGAGTATATGCAAATGTTATGAACATTTGGCAAGCTCAATATGATGACTACTTGATAGTTTAGTGCACCATGCTTTACAGCTTAAAACCGGGACTTCAAAATGTTTTGAACATCATGGAGCATATAAGATGTTCCGAGAGTTGAAATTAGTATTTCAGACTCATGTCCCTGTCGAGATATTTGAGACCTCTGACAGTATTTTTCCTACAAGATGGAGGAGAATAGCTCAACCAGTGAGCATGTGCTCAGATTGTCTGGGTACTACAATCGCTTGAATCAAGTGGGAGTTAATCTTCCAGATAAGATAGTGATTGACCGAGTTCTATAGACACTATCACCAAGTTTCTAGAACTTCATGATGAACTATAATATGCGAGGGATGAGAAAAACGATTTCCGAGCTCTTCGCGATGCTGAAATCGGCGAAGGTAGAAATCAAGAAAAATCATCAATTGTTGATGATTAACTACATCACTAGTTTCAAGAAAAGGGCAAAAGGAAAGAAAGGGAACTTCAAGAAGCATGACAAGCAAGTTGCCACTCCCATGAAGAAACCCAAAGCTAGACCCAAGCATGAAACTGAGTGCTTTTACTGCAAAGGAAATGGTCACCAGAAGTGGAACTACCCTAGATACTTGGTGGATAAGTAGGATGGCAAAGTGACCAAAGCTATATTTGATATACATGTTATTGATGTGTACTTTACTAGTGTGTATAGCAACCCCTCGATATTTGATACAGGTTTAGTTGCTAAGAGTAGTAACACGAAAACAGGAGTTGCAAAGTGAACAGAGACTAGTTAAGGGCGAGGTGATGATGTGTATTGGAAATGATTCCAAGGTTGGTAAGATCACCATCGCACAATCCCTTTACCTTTGGGATTAGTGTTGAAACTAAAATAAATTTTATTTGGTGTTTGTGTTGGGCATAATATGATTGGATCATGTTCATTGCAATACGGTTATTCATTTAAGTCAAAGAATAATTGTTATTCTGTTTACATGAATAAAACCTTGAGATGTCATACACCCAAGGTGAATGGTTTATTGAATCTCGATCGTAGTGATACACATATTCATAATATTAATGCCAAAAGATGTAAAGTTGATAATGATAGTGCAACATATTTGTGGCACTGTTGTTTAGGTCATATTGGTGTAAAGCGTATGAAGAAACTCCATGCTGATGGGCTTACGGAATCACTTGATTATGAATCACTTGATGCTTGCGAACCATGCCTCATGGGCAAAATGACTAAGACTCCATTCTCCGCACCAATGGAGCGAGCAATAGATTTGCTGTAAATAATACATACTGATGTGTGCGGTCCAATGAGTGTTAAGGCTCATGGCGGGTATCGTTATTTTCTTACCTTCACAGATGATTTGAGCAGGTATGGGTATATCTACTTGATGAAACATAAGTCTGAAACATTTGAAAAGTTCAAAGAATTTCAGAGTGAAGTCGAAAATCATCGTAACAAGAAAATAAAGTTTCTATGATCTGATCACGGAGACAAATATTTGAGTTACGAGTTTGGTCTTATTTTGAAACAATGTGGAATAGTTTCACAACTCACGCCACCTGGAACACCACAGCGTAATGGTGTGTCCGAACATCATAACCATACTTTATTAGATATAGTGCGATCTATGATGTCTCTTACCGATTTATCACAATCGTTTTGGGGTTATGCATTAGAGACAACTGCATTCGTGTTAAATAGGGCACCATCTAAAATTCGTTGAGATGACACCATATGAACTATGGTTTGGCAAGAAACCCAAGTTGTCATTTCTTAAAGTTTGGGGTTGCGATGCTTATGTGAAAAAGCTTCGACCTGATAAGCTCGAACCCAAATCGGAGAAATGTGTCTCCATA
The DNA here is from genome assembly GCF_018294505.1 of Triticum aestivum. NCBI lineage: Eukaryota > Viridiplantae > Streptophyta > Magnoliopsida > Poales > Poaceae > Triticum > Triticum aestivum. The sequence goes on from NC_057807.1 coordinate 628,199,506, forward strand.
GGATACCCAAAGGAAACTGTTGGGTACACCGACTATCACAGATCCAAAGGCAATATATTCGTTGCTAAGAATGGATCCTTTCAAGAGAAGGAGTTTCTCTGTAAAGGAGTGAGTGGGAGAAAAGTAGAACTTGATGAGGTAACCGTACCTCCTCCCGAATTGGAAAGTAGTTCATCACAGAAATCAGTTCCAGTGATTCCTACACAAATTAGTGTGGAAGCTAATGATAATGATCATGAAACTTCTGATCAAGTTACTACCAAACCTCATAGGTCAACCAGAGTAAGATCCGCACAAGAGTGGTACAGTAATCCTATTCTGGAGGTCATGTTACTTGACCAAGACGAACCTACGAACTATGAGGAAGCGATGATGAGCCCAGATTCCGCGAAATGGCTTGAGCCCATGTAATCTGAGATGGGATCCATGTATGAGAACAGAGTGTGGACTTTGATTGACTTGCCTATTGATCAGTGAGCCATTGAGAATAAATGGATCTTCAAGAGGAAGGCAGACGCTGATAGTAGTGTTACTATCTACAACGCTCAAATTGTTGCAAAAAGGTTTTTGACAAGTTGAAGATGTTGACTACGATGAGATTTTCTCACTCGTATCGATGGTTAAAAGTCTGTCCGAATCATGTTAGCACTTGCCGCATTTTATGAAATCTAGCAAATGGATATCAAAACTACATTCCTTAATGGATTTATTAAAGAAGAGTTATATATGATGCAACCAGAGGGTTTTGTCAATCCTAATGCTAACAAAGTGTACAAGCTCCAGCGATCCATCTATGGAATGGTGCAAGCATCTCGGAGTTGGAATATACGCTTTGATGAGTTGATCAAAGCATATAGTTTTATGCAGACTTTTGGAGAAGCCTGTATTTACAAGAAAGTGAGTGGGAGCACTACAACCTTTTTGATAAGTATATGTGAATGACATATTGATGATCGGAAATGATGTAGAATTTTCTGGAAAGCATAAAGGAGAGTTTGACAGGAGTTTTTCAAAGAAAGACCTCGGTAAAGCTGCTTACATATTGAGCATCAAGATTTATAGAGATAGATCAAGACGCTTGATAAGACTTTCGATAAAGTATATACCTTGAGAAGATTTTGAAGTAGTTCAAAATGGAACAGTCAAAGAAGGAGTTCTTGCCTGTATTGCAAGGTGTGAAATTGAGTAAAGACTCAAAACCCTACCATGGCAGAAAATAGAAAGAGAATAAAAAATCATTCCCTATGCCTCAGTCATAGGTTATATAAAGTATGCTATGCTGTGTACCAGACCTATTGTGTACCTCACCATGATTTTGGCAAGAGGGTACAATAGTGATCTAGGAGTAGATCACTTGACAGCAGTCAAAATTATCCTTAGAGGACTAAGGAGATATTTCTCGGTTATGGAGGTGACAAAGAGTTCATTGTAAAGAGTTACGCCGATGCAAGCTTTGACACTGATACAGATGACTCTAAGTCTCAATCTGGATATATTGAAAGTGTGGGAGCAATTAGTTAGAGTAGCTCCGTGCAGAGCATTGCAGACATAGAAAATTCGCAAAATACATACGGCTCTGAATGTGGCAGACCCGTTGACTAAACTTCTCTCACAAGAAAAACATGATCACACCTTAGTACTCTTTGGGTGTTAATCACATGGCAATGTGAACTAGATTATTTGACTCTAGTAAACCCTTTGGGTGTTGGTCACATGGAGATCTGAACTATGGGTGTTAATCACATGATGATGTGAACTTTTGGTGTTAAATCACATGGTGATGTGAACTAGATTATTGAATCTAGTGCAAGTGGGAGACTGAAGGAAATATTCCCTAGAGGCAATAATAAAGTTGTTATTTATATTTCCTTATATCATGATAAATGTTTATTATTCATGCTAGAATTGTATTAACCGTAAACCTAGTACATGTGTGAATAAATATACAAACAGAGTGTCCCTAGTATGCCTCTACTTGAATAGCTCATTAATCAAAAATGGTTAAGTTTCCCAGCCATAGACATGTGTTGTCAATTATGTGATGGACAAGACCCATCTGTTAGCTGAGCACTATGATCGTTTAGTTTATTGCTATTGCTTTCTTCATGACTTATACATGTTACTATGACTATGATATTATGCAACTCCCGAATACCGGAGGAACACTTAGTGTGCTATCAAATGTCACAACGTAACTGGGTGATTATAAAGATGCTCTACAGGTGTCTCTAATGGTGTTTGTTGGGTTGGCATAGATCGAGATTAGGATTATAACTCCGTGTTTCGGAGAGGTATCTCTGGGCCCTCTCGTTAAAGCACATCACTATAAGCCTTGCAAGCAATGTGATTAATGAGTTAGTCACGGGATGATGCACTATGGAATGAGTAAAGAGACTTGTCGGTAACAAGATTGAACTAGGTATTGAGATACCAACGGTCGAATCTCGGGCAAGTAACATATCAATGACAAAGGGAACAACGTATGTTGTTATGCAGTTTGACTGATAAACATCTTCATAGAATATGTGGGAGCCAATATGAGCATCCAGGTTCCGCTATTGGTTATTGACCAGAGATGAGTCCTGATCATGTCTACATAGTTCTCGAACCCGCAGGATTCGCACGCTTAACGTTCGATGACGATCGGTATTATGAGTTTATGTGTTTTGATGTACCGAAGGTTGTTCGGAGTCCCTGATGAGATCACGGACATGACGAGGAGTCTCGAAATGGTCGAGACATAAAGATTAATTTATTGGAAGGTTATATTCGGACACCGGAAAGGTTCCGGGGGTCACCGGATAAATACCAGAGTACCGGGGAATTACCAAAACCCCCCGGGGGGTCAATGGGCCTTCATGGGCCTTAGTGGAAATAGAGGGAAGCAAGGGAGCTGTGGGGAGCGCCCCCATAGGCGCAAACCGAATTAGTTTAGGGATTGGGGGCCGCCCCCCTCTTTCCTTCTCCCCTCCTCCTCTTTCCTTCCACTCCTAGTTAGACTAGGATTGGGGAACCTACTCCTAGTAGGAGTAGGATCCCCCCCCCTTGGGGGCGCACCCCATGAGGCCGCCGACCCCCCTACCCTTGCTCCTTTATATACGGGGGAGGGGGGCATCCCTAGGACACACAAGTTGATAGTTGTCTTAACCGTGTGCGGTGCCCCCTCCGCCATATTCAACCTCGGTCACATTGTCATAGTGCTTAGGCGAAGCCGTGCGCCGGTAACTTCATCATCACTGTTGCCATGCTGTCGTGCTGACGAAACTCTCCCTCAGCCTCAACTGGATCAAGAGGACGAGGGACGTCATCAAGCTGAACGTGTGCTCAACACGGAGGTGCCGTACATTCGGTGCTGAGATCGGTCAGATCGTGAAGACGTACGACTACATCAACCACGTTGTCATAACGCTTTCGCTTTCGGTCTACGAGGGTACATAGAAAACACTCTCCCTCTCGTTGCTATGCATCACCTAGATGGATCTTGCGTGAGCGTAGGAAACTTTTGAAATTACTGCGTTCCCCAACAGAGGATGGTGTGGTGGACGGAGGAGGCTGGCCGCAGTGGGGAGGTTGTTGTGGCATCGATGGTGTATGAATGGGGAAATGGACCGGGGGGGGGGATCTCAAACTTTGGGATGCACTGTCTGAAATGTGGGGAAGTTACGAACATATCCCCCGTTTAAAATTCCGGACATCACATCGGTTGGGGATAGGACGGTAATGTCGCATCTCCCCAATATTTGCCGGTAGCGATTACAGGCGAGGAGAGGGTGTTTTACCGCCTACGGTTGGCGCCCATGGTGTATGAATAGGGCTGATAGGTAGGGTGGTTGTGTCACGTCTGAGGGAAGTTACACATCTGCCCCTATTTAAAATATTTGCCTACATGGATTTCGGACGAGGAGAGTTATTTTGCCACCCACTGTGTATGAATGGGGAAATGGATGGAGAGACACATGTATTTCAAACGATCTTGAATCAAATGTGTTTTGCCGCCCACGTTTGGCACCCACTGTGTCTGAATGGGCTCAGAGGCGGTCGTGTCACGTCTGATTGAAGTTACTAGTCTACCCCTATCGACAACAGTGTAAATCAGGTTGATTAGGATGTAAAGTGTCATGGGTAGACAGTAATTTACATCTCGCAAACACTTGCTTCGGGCTGCCAACAAATGTCAGGGGCAGATCAGGGGTAGACATAATTCTACATTTTGTTATTTATTTCTTCAAAACCACGACAAAGATTTATTCCACCTTTATATATGACTGTGATTTAGAAATGCCATGATCTTCGAATTCAGTAGGTTGGATACACTTTGAGTCAAACAGTTATTTCATCCAATACAATATGCTCAAACGAAAAATAGTTCACCTTATGTCAATCATACAAGTACTGAGGATTACCTCGCCTAAAAAATTCAGATCATTACAACACATGGACAACATATGGGGTCTTACAACATAATCCATTCAGAGACATGACACAACATGCAAGTATAATAATCTAATGAAAATTTCAACTGGTATCTAAAGAAGAACTGGGATTACCCTGGGCTTCAGATAGCAGAAGCAGTAGGACCTCCTCCATCTTCAAATGCAACATTCTTACTTCCTCGAATTCTTGGGATGCTTGCATAAAGCATGCAGCTAATTGCATAATTTCCAGCCTCAAAATCAAGATTACCTCACTCATGCCATCCACACCATCTCTTTCTGCCTCCAGTAGAGCCTCAAGAACTATAATATCTGTGCTTAGACTGCTCTCCGACCGTTTTGCTTCTAAACTGCTACCATCTGGTTACATGGATGGCGCACTGCTTCCACAAATAGATTTTGGGGTTGTATATTGTGTCCTAGTGTGAATGGCATCCTGAAAGGTTTCCCCTGGACATAATAGTAAGAGATAGTTATCGCAAGATCCATGTAGTAAGATTACATGGTAAACGACATACGAATTATTGCCGAGCATGGCAAGCTATATTTAAATAGTTTGAAGCAGCATCAGCCGAAAATAAATGAAAAACGTAAGATGAGACTAGGGATGTAAGTGGCAAATAAACGACATCCGCCAGTCCCATCTAGTTGGTTTTTGCTAGCTCCCTAGTTCATTTTCCTCAAAAAACAAAAACTCGTTTGAACTATTGATACGTCTCGAACGTATCTATAATTTTTGATTGTTCCATGCTATTATATTATCATTCATGGATGTTTACAATCATTTTATAGTCATTTTATATCATTTTTTTGTACTAACCTATTGACATAGTGCCAAGTGCCAATTGTTGTTTTCTGCTTGTTTTTTACATTGCAAGAAATCAATAACAAACGGAGTCCAAACGCAGTGAAACTTTTTTTTGATTTTTTTGGACCAAAAAACATCCAGTGGGCCAAAGAAGTACCGAGGAGGGGGCCCGAGGTGAGCACAAGACACCTGGGCGCGCCTAGAGGCCCAAGCGCGCCAAGTGGGTTGTGCCCACCTCGGTAGCCTCTCGAACCGCCTCTTTTCTCTGTAAATACCACAATATTCCAAAACCCTATGGGAGTCGATGAAAATCAATTCCATCCACCGCAAGTTCCAGAAACACCAGATCCAATCTAGATACCATCACAGAGGGGTTCATCATGCCCATTGGTGCCTCTCCGATGATGCGTGAGTAGTTCTCTGTAGACCTACGGGTCCGTAGTTAGTAGATAGATGACTTGCTCTCTCTCTCTCTTTTAATTTTCAATACAATGGTCTCTTGGAGATCCATATGATGTAACTCTTTTTGCGGTCTATTTGTCGGGATCCGATGAACTTTGAGTTTATGATCAGATCTATCTTTGTATCCATGAAAGTTATTTGAGTCTTCTTTGAATCTCTTATATGCATGATTGCTTATAGCCTCGTATTTCTTCTCCAATATTTGGGTTTTGTTTTGCCAACTTGATCTATTTATCTTGCAATGGGAAGAGGTGCTTTGTGATGGGTTCAATCTTACGGTGCTTGATCCCAGTGGTAGAAGGGGGCCCGACACGTATGTATCATTGGCATTAAGGATAACAAGATGGGGTCTATTTCTACATAAATAGATCTTTTCTACATCATTTCATTGTTCTTATTGCATTACTCCATCTTTCCATGAACTTAATACACTAGATGCATGCTAGATAGCGGTCGATGTGTGGAGTAATAGTAGTAGATGCAGGCAGGAGTCGGTCTACTAATCTTGGATGTGATGCCTATATAATGATCATTGCCTAGATATCGTCATGATTATTTTATGTTCTATCAATTGCCCAACAGTAATTCGTTGACCCAACTTTTTCCATTTTTCTCGGGAGAAGCCACTAGTGAAATCTACATCCCCCGGGTCTCTTCTTTATTATATTTGCCTTTGCGATCTATTTTATTTTCTTTTATTTTCAGATTTACTAAACCAAAAATACAAAAATACCTTGCTACACTTTATTTTATTTGTCGTTCGATCTATCAATTTATTACAACTTTCTCACGTATGTTTGCCCATTTCTGGTATCGTTACCCGAAAGGGATTAACAACCCCTTTAATATGTCGGGTTGCAAGTAATTGTTATTTGTATGCAGGTGCTGTTCATGTAGTGTTGCGTGGTTCTCCTATTGGTTTGATAACCTTGGTCTCATCACTGAGGGAAATACCTACCGTTGATGTGGTGCATCATCCCTTCCTCTTTGGGGAAATACCAACTTAGTTCAAGCAAACAACAGCTATCATACCACAAGTGGACTTTAATCGGATTAAATAGGACCCCGTTGACATCCCTAGTTGAAAGAAGTGTACCACCGCTATATTTAAGTTGCCAAGGCATCTAAGCAGTTGAAATAATCTGAGAAAGCACTTAACAGTGTGGCCTCATATAAACTACGAAGACAGCCTTGTTATGAAGTTCATAGGAAAAGTTAATGACTCAAATGAACTAGGCATGCATTTCTTTACTATAGTACAACAGGCACTGCTGACATATTGGCCAACTCGGGTATAGCCTAACAAGTAACAAACAAGCATTTGAATCAAGCAATACAGCAAAGCAGAAAACTGAAATATTTGTAATTCTATAGGATTACAAGTTGAGGGCACAAGCCAAGAAAGCAGCCCACATGCATTAAATTTCACATGTACTAAAACACAATGGCTTACCATATGTTGATGTCAAGCCTCGCTGTGTTGCAATGTTCTTTGAAGATATCGTCAGCATCCCGTGGTTGCAAATTTAGTTGTTGTAGTTTATTCTGCACCCTCTATTTAGGTAAAATTAATTTTAATCGCATGCACTGGTTCGAATTGATCATCAATGGTTCATCTAAACTAATGAAAGAAGGGTGTGTGCTTACACGACAATATATGTGCTTCACTCTATTTTTATGCTTGTTCGAGGTGCCAGCCCCAAAAGAACAAATATTTTGATTGATGGGGTTGGCAGCGCCATAATTAATAGAAGCATCAAATTAGTCATGCAACTTGGGAAAACCAAGAACGCACAAAAAAGTAATGAACAGAGCCTCGGAGCAGTGATGTAATAGCTAGAATCATAAAATGTAGGGTAAAATGAACAAAAAGCAGCGGAACCACATGCTAGTTTTGTGATGTATAATTAAGCATAGAGACCATGAAGCAGTCCGTTGGATTCAACAGGTGGCATCAAAACAACACCATTATCATAAATATAGCATGCAAGAAGTAAAATAGTAGGTAGTGATATCTAGGAAGTACAGTAATACTTAGGACAAAACTAAAGCATTGTAGCTATATGTGCACTGGTTTGTAATCTAGGACATGTAACATGTTCACTTTCAGAAGTATGGCCCTATAGGTGCAAGCAGAATAATGCGTCTCATGAAGAATTGAATGATGCCCTGAAGAAATTCAAAGGTGCGGTGCTCATGCTAAGAAAGTGAACGTAGGCGCCGGCCGTTGGATAATAGTACCTGATTCTCGGCAGAGTATGGGTATCGTTTTCATACTTGATAGCTAATGATCATCGATGGTCCTCGTGTTGCGGTTGAGTTTGGGCCAGCTGTTGCCGTTGCTAAAGCGGCTCCGGTGCTTCGGTTGCGGCACCTGTCGACATACAAGAAAGCTCATCTGTGGTAAGTGCACAGTTCCACGATAAAGAAGAGAAAAACCGAAGGAGTTCAAATCGAAATAACCTAATGAGGCCGCGGCATCAATAAAGCAGGGTCGGCGGAGTTGAATATGGTGTTCGTGGAGTAGGTCCAGTGCAGTGGACAAAGGCGTAGGCGAAGCACATCCGACATGGTGTACAATGCTTTCTATGAGGCGGATCTGTTGCGGTGAACGAGGGCTTGTATGAAGGGCTAGCGATGGGCGGACGAGGGAGTGAGTGAAGGGCCTACACTGTGGTGGAAAAGGGCGCCGGTGAAGCAGATCCGGTGTAGTGGACCATGATGGCGGTCAAGGAGATCTGGAGTGGTGGACAAGCCAGTCATTGAAGCGGCTCCAGTGAAGGTGAGTTGGAAATTGGGGGTTCCAAGGTGCGGAAGGTTGATCCGGAGGGGTGTGAGGTCCACTGCTGCGGCGGAGTACTAGATTCGGCAGCTTGGCATGGTTGGGGGGTCGAGGAGGGGAAGGGGAGGGGATCTAGGGAAGAATGTTGGGGCAAAGAGGGGAAAACAATGGAGTTACCGAAGCAGCCCTTTTCCGTTCATGTGGCAGGGGTAAAATAGGAATATCGCAGGGCTAAACTCTTGGGCCCGAGATATTTCGATGTGAGAGGGATGTTTGAAAGCTTTTGGTGCCTAAAATTAAGTGTTCTGCTATAGTACGACCGACTATGATATCATGGCCGAGAATTTATTTGTTGTGCACGCAAAAAAGTGCAAGTTTTGAAAATCAGTGTCTCCAACTCGAAACTTAGATTGTCCATTCAATTCAAATATGGATCATTGAGCTAGTGCAAGCGAATACCATAATATGGTCCAATTCAAATGAAATTCCAAATGTGTTTATCCTAAATATGATGACTAAAGCAAAAACGTGTATGTGTATGAATAAAGTGGATGATTATAAAGTTGGAACATGCCCATATGTGTATATCTCTAGGTTTGATATATGAATTTGAAATCGCGAAACCCCGGCTTAAAAATGTACCTCCATTTAAATGAATTACAAAAGCTAATTATGGAGTCAAATTCCAAAGTTCCAATCTTAGGTTTGTAATTCTGGTACTTCAATATAAATCACACCTGTTAAAAATTATCGTCATCTCATAGTCCAAATGTGAAACAAACTGATCAACCATGAGTGCACACACTATTGACCATATATATCTCAATTACGCTAAAGTCCCTCAAATATATATAGGCACCTCACTCCTTATCTGAAGCCACCCCCCGCGCCCACACACACAAGTCATTCTCTCCCCCGGACATGAAAATAGGAGCACATTAACACCCCCTCTCTTCTGAAGTCTAGACCCCAATATAGGTCTCTATCACTTTGTCTCTCGGGCATGCACACATCTCTTCCCCACTCTCTAGGTCTCCCGGCATCTCTCTTTCCCAAGCACACGCACTATCTAGAGTGTATCTTTCCCATACACACAAAACGTCGCCCCCAAACGTCTATCTCCCTAGTTATGTGGTTCTTGCACACAAACCTCACACACCACCCCACTACGAACAAGCACACTTTATCTCCTTGTACACCACCCGCCCTAGCTCCTTCCCTATATACATATATGTCGTGACTCTTTCCATAGCTCCCTAATGTATCATCGTTCTCAATCTCGCACGTTGTTCTCTACACCATCTATTCTAGATTTCTCATAAAGTACCTATCACACACAGGATGACTTGCTTCCCTTGCGTCTCCATACATAGGCCACTTTCGAACAACATCAACATTTTCTCCCTATCTATACGCCACTTCTGCACACAAATGACCCCCCTCTCTCCCCTATCTTCCTTTCTCTCTCCCTCGCTCGCTCTCTCTCTCTCTCGCTCTCACACCCCTCTCCCACACACACTCGATGTCTCTTCCAAATAGTCTGCTCCCCGCCCGCACCCATGCTATCCAGCTACTACACATGCCTTTGTCTCTCTTTGACACGCATGTCACACCATTCCCCCTTCCCTATACTAGGTTTACATCATTAGTGGTCTCTCTTCTCCACATACACACACTCCCTCTCTCACACACACATGCGCACAAACGCGCACAGACATGCACAAACACCCATCTATTTGGATCCTTCTTTTAGGACACACACCCTTGCATACTCCACTACAAAAAAGACACATCTGTGACATTTTGGGCCGAACGAATTTTCTTTCTGTCATACTTATGACACTTCTATGATGATAATTGTGACAAAACCCGGTATCATCATAGATGTTGTGGGCTCCTACTTCTATGACAAAAAATCATGACAGAAAATGGGCTTTTCGTCCTGGGCGGGCTGGAGACTCAGCTGCATGACATTTGGGTCGTCCATGACGGAAAAAACCATGGTAGAAGCGAGGGCGAGGAAAATATCAGGGAGTTCCCGGTTATGGTGGGTGGTCGGGGGCCGAGCGATGTGCGTTTCTGTCATACACGTACGCGCGTGTGTGCAAGGCGTTGGCTCTAACTGAACCCGAGCGAGGCGTTGGGCTATAACTGAACCCAAGTGATTGCACTGCAGGCTACACCTTACTGAACCCAAGCGATCGATCGATGGCTGTTAACTGAACCCGATCGAGCAATTCCTTCACTACTGCTGCTAACTGAAGCCGATCGATGCTGTCTCTGGATGAATAGTGAGTGTTGCGGGAGGGGTGGGGGTGGGGGTTGGATGAACAATGAGCGGTGGGGGTGGATGAACAGGACCCCGTGGCGTTGCCTCTAGATGAACAGGACCCCGATCGATTGAGCTAGTTGGGGCTGGATGAACAGGACCCCGTGGAGGGCTGGATGAACAGGACGACCCCGTGGAGGGGTGGATGAATAGTAGATGGTGGAGGGGTGGATGAACAGTAGCCCATGGAGGGGTGGTTGAATAGGAGGCCGTGGAGAGGGATGGTTGAACAGTAGCCGGTGGAGTAGCGCGCGGCGGAGGCTAGATGAACAGGAGCCCATGGATGAACAGTCGCAGGTGGAGGCTGGAGGAGGTCGACGGTGGATGAACAGTAGCCCGTGGAGGCTGGAGGAGGTCGATGGTGGAGATGAACAGTATCCCATGGAGTCCCGTGTTGCGGTATGCCACACCCTTCCCGATGAACAGGACCCCCGTTTCGACCGTAGCGCTCCAACACAAGTCTGTTTTGCGGTACGCCACACCCCTCCCGATCAACAGGACCCTGTTTCGACCGTAGGATGTCCAAAACAAGTCTGTTTCCTCCGTTTTGCTGTACACCAAACCCCTACCGATGAACAGGATCCCGTTTCGAACGTGGCCGGTCGAACGCAAGGCTGTTTCGTCCGTTCTGAGGTACGCCAGGCCTCGTTTCCATCGCCTGTTCCATCCAAGCTGGTTGGCTCCCACGCGTTCCGTTGCCTCCAGATAAACACGACGCATTCCGTTGCCTCCCCATGAAAACGACGCATTCCGTTGCCTCCCCATGAACATGACGATAATGCAATTTCTCCGTTCTGACCCAGCCATGTACACGATCCATGGACGTACGTATGCGCGAGTAGGCGTTCGAGACCCCGCCCGTATGTACGTATGTGTGCGTATGTACGTACGTGTACATGCTACGTGCGCGCCTCAACTATGACACGTGCGCGCCTCTACATCGACCAGTATATATGTACATACACGTTCGCGACCAGAATGACAACGCTGCGTACGCTTCGACCATGTGGGTCCCGACTGTCACGCACTTCCTTGCATGCGAAGATGTAGCTGGTGGGTCCCAGCAGTCAGGGGGGATAATCATTTTTTTTGCCCGGATGGAGTTCCTTGCGTGCGAAGATGTAGCTGGTGGGTCCCAGCAACCAGGGGGGAAACATTTTTTTGAAAAATACGGTGGCCCGTCCGGTGGGCCCCTGCTGTCAGGTGGAGGAATAATTATTTTGGGCGTAATAAGGAGGCACTTCCTTGCGACTGCCATGGACCCGGTTGGCAACCTCTCCACATACAGTACTCTTCCGATGGAAGTCGGCCGTTGACCACATTGACCACGCCGCGCCGAGAGCACAACTGCGGTGGACGACGGCGAGGCTTAGGAAGGGGATGACGCGGAGCCGGGGAAGACGCATGAGTGGATGCCCACGCGGAGAGGAGTACGAGGGTTCACTGGTTCGGCTGCGGTGTGAGGCTGCCATCGCCGCAGAATAACATGGAGTGTGGGTGAGTAGAGGGATGGCCTGCCCAGCAGTGGGAGTAGTAGGAGGCGGTGAGGCCTCCACGACATCACAGCTGGCCACGGGAGGCAGGAGCATGCGGCACAACCGACGCTGCTTTGGGCGGCAGGAGCAAGAAGACCAGAGGTTGAAGAAGCACTACGGCCGTTGGATGGACATCATACGGTCGCTGGGGCTAGAATCATTCATATTGACTAAGTTGACAAAGCCCTCCATCCCCGTCAACTTAGTAGGCCCACAAGTCAGCCTCCCACCAAGGTGGGTCCCAGCTAGCAGGGGGAGTATTCATTTTTTTGTGCGTAATAAGGAAGCACTTCCGGTGGGTCCTAGCTGACAGCGGGGGGAACGTTTTTTTTTGCGAACTACGGTGGCTCGTCCGGTGGGTCCCAGCAGTCAGGGGTGAAACGTTTTTTTCGCGAAATAATGTGTCCCGTATGGTGGGTCCCTGCTGTCAGGTAGAGGAATAATTATTTTGCGCGTATAATAAGGAGGCACTTCCTTGCGGCCGCCATGGACCCAGCTGTCAGCCTCTCCACGTACAGTACTCTTCCAATGGAAGTTGGTCATTGACCACGCCACGCCAAGAGCACCAGGGTGGTGGACAACAGTGAGGCCTAGGAAGGGGACAACGTGGAGCAAGGGAAGAGGTAGCAGTGGAAGCCCGTGGAGAGGAGTACAAGGGTTCACTTGTTCGGCTATGGTATGAGGGTGCCATCACCGCAGAATAACAGGGGGTGTCGGTGAGTAGAGGGATGGCTTGGCCAGCGGTGGGAGTAGTACGGGGAGGTGAGGCCTCCACGGCATCACAGCCGGCCACGGGAGGCAGGAGCACGCGGCACGACCGGTGCTACTTTGGGCGGCTGGAACAAGAAGACCAAAGGTTGAAGAAGCACTATGGCCGTTGGATGGACATCGTACGGTCACTGCAACTAGAATCGTTTATATTGACTAAGTTGGCAAAGCCCTTGGTACGCGTCGACTTAGTAGGCCCACATCTCGGATTTGGCAGAGAACATATAGCCCATTTGCGATTTGTAAGAATGTACAACCCATTTTTTAATTCTAATGGAATTTACTACAGCCCATTTACCATTTGTTAAAAGTACATCCCAACTTCTAGCTAAGACAACGATTAATAACTTCTAACAATCTGTCAAAATAGAATTCCAAATATATTTATCCGAAATTTCTACTCAGGTTAACTATAATTTCAAAGGGACAATTGCATTTTTACCCCTAGTTGGTTCCTACCCATGGGTTTTGCCCTTACTTTTCGAGCTTGCTCAGTTTTGCCCTTACTTTTTCCATCGAGGTCCCTCGGATGCCCTTTGACAGTTTGACCAAAACATTAAAAATTCATAACTAAATCATGCAAACTCAGAAAAATGCAAATAAGATATCAAAATGTTCAGATAAACATTACCTTTATGGGCATATCATTTGCATTTAGGACAAAAGCATTGTTTAAACTACCCGAGGTAATTAATATTATTAACATTATTAAAAATAAATTGTTTATACCTATTTATTTTTAATAATGTTAATATCATTAATTACCTCGGGTAGTTTAAATGATGCTTTTATCCTGAATGCAAATGATATGCCCATAAAGGTAATGATTATCCGAACATTTTGATATCTTATTTGCATTTTTCTGAGTTCATACGAATTAGTTATGAATTTTTAAAGTTTTGGTCAAACGGTCAAAGGGCATTCGAGGGACCTCAATGGAAAAAGTAAGGGCAAAACCGAGCAAGCTCAAAAAGTAAGGGCAAAACCCGTGGGTAGGAACCAACTAACGGGTAAAAATGCAATTGTCCCAATTTCAAAATAAAGTTGTATTACGTTAAAATCCAATGAAATATTGCGCGCGCAACAAGTAATGAAATTAAAATTTTCAAATTCCAAAAATAATATATTTTTTAAACTAATTACGCGTTTGGTGCATAGTTACTGCCCGGTTATTAAAATTACATCCCATTTATTAATTCTTAATGTCCATTTTCTTGTTAAGCCTAATGGATACCTTCTAGGAAAGTTTGCAGCCCAGCGGGGCGGAGGATAACAAGTTGACCCGGATATTGTGTACAACTGTCGGCCCGGTTGCATTGCTAATGTTGAAAAAAGGCCTGTGTAGTACAGTACAACCTAACATGGCTACTCAGCCCACATTCAGCGACGCCGGAAAGGCCCAAACAAGGCTTCTATACAACTTTTTGAAGTGACTGAGCTCAATTAATAACTTAAGAAAAAGTTAGATTACAGTTGGACCTAATTAAAAGCTGTCACGAGCAAATAAATAATTCAACGGGTCCCACTTGTGCGTGTGTGTGTGTGTGTGTGTGTGTGTGAGAGAGAGAGAGAGAGAGAGAGAGATCCATCAGTCGATGCTCGTAAATACATCTTTCAGCCATATGCATTACTGATGCTCAGTAAAAACTTATATAGTTGACACAATCATATAGAACATCATAGCACATAGAACTTGCATACAAAAATTTCATGCAGGCAGCACAATCAGGATGGAAGCAGTGGATCGCTACGAGTAGGGCTGTGTTGAAACCAACGAAGTCATACATAACGGTTCATTGTCTTTATCAATGACGGGGAAATATCTTGAATGCTGTGCAAAGAAAACAGACAGACAACACAATAAGTTCTGCTAGCACATTAAGTTGACGTACAACCCTTTCTAAAAAAAGTTCAGGTACAAAATTAGAACAAGTCACAATCAAATGTACAGGCATATCAGTGCTTCACACCCATAGCTCGGATTTAACTAGTATCTGTTACCTCAAATTAGAGCACATCCAGGAAGCCAGCCCTGCCTCTTCTCCCAAAGAAGCAGTGGCCTCCGCCGCGCGATGGAGTAGGCCCTGTGCCATCCATCATTTCAAGCAACATGGAGAAAGTCTGACGTTGACTCATGTAATCGACGTCATCGAGGACCCTAGCACCAGCAGGACTTCGATTGATGGATTGACCACTCCTTCGACATGCACGAACACGCGACATAGGTACATCCCTAACGTGGTCCGCAGCAGCCTTGGTGGCGATGAATAGTACAACCCCGGTTCCTGCACCGGTATCTCAACACCAATCACCTTCGATATGGTGGACGGCTTCTTCATCCATGCCATAACCGTCAGAGCCCAGCTGTCTCGAGGAACAAACATACTTACGAGCTCACCTCCAAGGTCGTTGATAAGCTCATTCATGGACTCGCTGTTCCAAGCACGTCGAGGCATGCCGTGGAAGGTAAGCTTTGTTAAAAAGTCAAGCTCAGAGGACACCGAGCCCCATCCTGGGTGCCACCGATCAAAGCTCACCAGCGCGCCATCACAGAACAAATGCCGGGAAGATTCAAACACACGACTGCAGTCGAAAGTTGTCCGGAACATGACAAAGAAATTAACCGGTGGCGGACAGAGTTCGACGAGCAAGTCACTTATTTGGATGCCATGCGCAATGCCAAGAGCATTGACAAGGTCGTCCGGCGAGACGGGAGGCTGGTCGCTGTTGATGGTTAGCATCAGCACTTTGCCGGCACTAGTCGTCAAGCGTCACCATGCCACTGTTGAGCGACAACATGCAGCGACCGTAGGCAGGACGGACCTCAGGATCTCCGACTCGGAGATTCGCGTTGACCGGCGACATGATAGTGCGCTTGAGTACAGGGAGTACAGGAGGGGGATTTGGGGGAACTGGAGCAAGAATCAAGATTCCAGAGTTGGGGGATGGGAGGGAGATTGGGGATGAAAAGGTAGCATGAATTTCGAGCACGCGCCAATATGCTCTCGGCGCGCAAACGCACGAAAACACCGGTGGCACCCAAATGCCGGCCTAAGATTCCTTATTCTTTCTTTTTTGGAGAGCCCGACCTTTTTAAGGATCTTTTGAGAGCCCGTCCTGAGAGTCATAATTGACCTGTTTGGCATTGCGTTACTACTCGGCCCATATTCAACGACGCCTCACTGGCCCAAACAAGCGTACATCATCGAAAAGACACTGAGCTCAAATTATATAACTTGAAAAAGGAGATACACTCTGAATAGTGGAGAATGGTGATGCCCTCATTTAGCCCACCAGTAGTTTGAGACAATAAATAGTTCGAAGCAACGATATATACAACATTCAAACACTGACTAGTGACTACTACTGACATAAACAACAAGACATGATAGTTCATAAGAAGTCTTGCTACACCACCAAAACGCACTCATCTGCAGCGCTCAGACTCTCGTGATCCAGACGAGAATGACATTTATAACATCCCAAATTTTCAATTTGGAATGTTATACATAGATCATCATTGCATATCATATTTTATTGCATTTTGGCTTGATCCGAGAAATTTCACGCAACTCAAGGACCCACGGAGAGGGTTGGGAATTTCGTTATTTTCATATTTGGGTTTCTCAAATTTTGAAAATATGATCATTTGATTTTATTTATTTTATCTTCAATTATTTCTACTATGAAAATTATGAGAGAGGGAATAAAATGACTTTCCCAAAATAAAGAAATATTGAGGATTTGATAATAAAATCAAATAAGATTTTATTTTGGAGTTTATTGCTATTTTATTTGAATTTAGGAAAAATGTGCGTTTTTCAAAATTGCATTTAGGCCCCAAATAAATGTTCATCTTAACCGCCTTGATTTTAGAAGTCAAGGAAAATTTATTTCGGGATTTTTGGAGTCCGTTTAGTATTTCTTTTATTTGTTTTTCTGCACGTAATGTTTAAAAAAAACGAAAGCGACTTTGGGCCGTGTTCGGCCAGGACTCCATCTGGCCGGGGCCTTTATAATGCGGCGCCCGAGACCACTAGCCGCCAGGCCGCCCCCGCCCTGAAACCCTAACCCTAAGCCGCCGTCGTTGCCGCCGCCGCCGCCGCGCGCCGCCACCCTGGATCCCATGCCGCCGCCGCACGCAGCCGCCAATGTCGCACGCCGCCGCCGCCGTCGCATGCCGGCGCCCCGCCGATCGCGTCGCCTCCTCGCTAACCCCGCCGCCGACCCGGTCGCCCCTCGTCGGAGTAAGCCGCCGCCTCGCTGCCGACGGTTTTTCTCGTGAAAACCGTTCGGTTTTTCCGCCGGTTTTTCATTCGTTTTTTATTAAAAAAACCCTAGATCCGTATTTTTTCCTGGTTTAGTTTATTTAGCGAACGTTCGTCTGTACGTTCATTTTAACGAACGATTTTCATTGTTTAGCCGCAGACAGCGAACGTTCGTTCGTTAGCCTGTTCGTCAGTTTTTTTTCCGAATTTTCCGCGATTATTTTTGATTGCGATTTCCAATCTGTTTTTCATTCTAGTTTAACTTTTCACTTGTTTATCGGAATCAGGTGATTTAAGCGCCTAGAGTTTCGTCTCAAAACCCTCTTTCTGATTAATCAACTCAACTTATGTCCAGAATAGTAAACGAAGTTTGTTTCTTTCACCGTTTGACTTTCGTGGCTTCGTTTGTTTTGATTCTTTTTGCAAACCGGAGTTCTTAAGTTGAACTTTCTGGTTAGATCTTTTATTTGAGTTTTACCTATGCATTAGATGATTGTTTATTGTATGCTTGTTTGTTTGCGATAGAGTACCTGGAGTGCGCCGCTTGCTACTTTGAATCGCTAGGTTTCGCGGATCATCAGCAAGGCAAGTAACACTTTGATCATACCTCCTTATTACCAAGTTTTATTGCATTAGATCAATCCTCAAACAATTGCATGATTAGGATCTGATTTAATATGTGGGTTTTGGGAAGTAGATGAGGTAGTGCCTATTACCTGTTATATTATCAAACCTTTGGGAGTTACTCTACATTTGCTTATTATGCCATGCTATTCTAGTAGACGTGGATTGGGTGAGTGTATCCATGACAGATGTGAGTTTGTTTAATTAATGGTTTATTTAAGGTGGCAACTTTAATACACATCTGGGTGGATTGAGGTACGTGGGTATTCCAGGATTACCTGTGTTTTATGGACCGCCACCCAGGCTCAAAGGGATCATGAGATTATTCATGCTAGAAACTTCCGTGTGCAGCCACAAGCTACTATGGGCTCTAGCATAGTTGATTAAGTCATGCGAACTCTTACAGTGGTAGACTAGCAGATGTAGGGGAAAGTAGGTGTAACGGTCTACCAATCGTAAGGTGCTAGCGCTTCTGAAAGACTATGTCTCGGTCATCTGTTTCTCAAACACCATGTAGTGCGAGAATCCCAATGGAGGAGATCGAGTCTTGTGGGGAAAAGTGCGCAAACCTCTGCAGAGTGTATAAACTAATCATGGTTAGGCATGTCCCCGGTTATGGATATCTTGAGTATCTAGTACTTGGATTATCATGTGAATCTCATCATTTTACTTTAATTAATATTGTTGGGTTTTAATGAAGATGTTTAATTGGGATTGAGAGGGTGTATACACTCTCAATGTTTAACAACCACCATGATAGTTAAATAAAATTTATTCCTTTGCAGTAGGGAAAAATTGGCTTTATGCAAAAACTGTAACCATAGAGCTTTCCACCAGCCATATATGCATGTAGTATAGCTTTATTTTTTTCATTACTCTCTATGTGTTACATTGCCAGCATATTCCTACATTCATGTTTCGGGCTCCAACATTCATGTTGCAGACTTTGCAGATGACGAGTAAGGTGATTTTAGGTCATGGTTCTATACTCAGTGATGCTGTTCGAGTTGATGGACTCACTTATCTTCCAAGCCTTCCGCTGTTATCGCTGTTAGATGGCCTTAAGCCATATTTATTGTAATAAGTTCTCCTTGGAGACATTCGATGTAATAAGTGTGTGATTGCTACTCTGTTATAAATCCTTCGATTACTGTGTGTGTCAGCATTACTGATCCAGGGATGACACTGAAGCAGAGAGATCAGACTGTTTGAGGTCTGGTCGCTACAAGATGGTATCAGAGCACACGCTGACTGTAGGACACGACCACTAAGCTAAAGCCCTAGATCACTACTCTCTCTTCTCATTTCCGACTCCTCATCTTTTCTACTCTTTTAGGATGGCGGATGCAAGGAACAAGTTCACGCAACCGGATGAAGATACACCCTTTGGATGCCACTTGAAGGAAGTCACTCGATACCTGAACATCGGAGTACCAAGATTCACCTGGAGCTACAACGCCACTTTACCTGAAGAGGAGCGCTGGATGATTCAAGTTCAAGTTCCAGGAAGAATGTTCATGCCAATCACTGAGCCCATAGAATTTTCCTTTGATGCACCAACCTGGAGTCTAGGAAAGAGCATGGCAGCCCACATCACAATGGGATGTATTAGAGAAGTTTACCACAAGGATCTCCAGGATACAATCTACCAGATTTGTGGGCGCCGAGATGAGCAAGGGGAGATGATCAGCACCAGGAAGGATAGCTCAATTGCAGCTTTCATCTAGGAGTTAAACCAGCACATTCGACGCCAGGAGAACCAGATGTGCGCAGGCATGTTAGACTTGAAGAAGGACATGACCAAGATCACGGAGCTAGAGGAAGAACTCAAGTCTACACACGATGGATATGAGGAGGAAATAGCAACACTAGTGGAGAAGAATGACGATCTGAAGAAGAAGCTAAGAGTGTTCATGGGATTTCCCGCAACTGGAGGAGAAGATGATTGCACTTCTCCAGAGAACTACATCATCATCGACGACACCGGCTCGGACCCAGACGATTGCGATGATGACTATGTTGATGAAGCTGGAGCAGATATCATGGAGTCTTCATCGGAGCAGTTTTTCTAGTCGACCACCATAACAGTAGTAGTATTTCCCCATGTATCTAGTATAGTCCGAGCACTTTTGTAACTATAGTTAGACCGTTGTATGCCCTTGTTTGAATTGATTGAAGTGGTATTGTTTGCTTTTATCTCATGTGCATATAGGTAGTGTTTTCCTATAGATCACATTCTATTCTATATTCTCATCTTTTCTAAAAACCTTCAGATGCCTCCGAGACGTGACAATGGATTCGCTTTCCCACCAGAGCTCACTCAGCTGATCCAGCAGAAGAATACGCTGATGCAGTTGCTAGTCCAGAATCAGAATCTGGGGAACAACAACAACAATAACCCACCACCACCACCACCTGTTGATCACTTAAACCATTTTCTTAGGCTAAATCCGCCGGTGTTCTCCAGTAGCACCGAGCCAATTGTTGCGGATGATTGCCTCCGCAAGACAGCAAGGGAGTTAACCACTTCAGGATGCACAAATGCGGAGAGGGTGCATTTTGACGCACATCAGCTGGAAGGACCCGTAGCATCATGGTGGGAGAATTTCACAGCCACTTATCCTATCGACACTATCACATGGGATCAGTTTCAGCAGGCTTTCCGTATTGCCCATGTTTCAGCAGGAGCTATGGCCATGAAGAAGCGTGAGTTTCGCAACTTGCGCCAAGGAGGACAGACAGTTGGCCAGTATGTGGATGACTTTAGTAGGCTAGCACGTTATGCCCCAGATGACGTTGCTACGAATGCAGCTAAGCAGGAGAAGTTCCTCGAAGGACTGAATGATGAGCTGAGCATGCAGTTGATGGTAGCAACCTTCAACAACTACCAAGAGTTGGTAGATTGTGCTCTTATGATTGAAGGGAAGCAATAGCAGATTGAGAACCGCCAGAGGAAGTGTGGACAAGGGAAGTACAATTCTGGAGCTCAGCAGAAACCACGTTTTACCCCGAAATCGGGAGGACATTTCCTGCATACCAATGGAGGAGGTAGCTCATACAACCATAATGGCCCCAAGTATGGAAACGGGAATGGAGGAAGCAACGGCTAGAACCGTACCAACCTGTCAACCCCAGCCAAGAAAGACCTGAGCCAAGTCACTCGCTTTAAGTGCCAGAAGACTGGACATTATGCCAATGAATGTCCTAAAGCCTAGAATGGAAATGGCAATGGAAGCTCAGGGAAGAAGCCAAACCCTTTGAACAGGGGACAGGTGAGCCACGTTATTGTGGAGGAGGTTGAAGCCCAGCCAGATGCAGTAATAGGTAAGTTTTTGTTTAAGTCATTTACTGCAATCGTTCTTTTTGATACTGGTGCATCGCATTCATACATATCAAGGGGATTTGTGGATAAGTATAAACTACCCACCAAGGTTCTTAGAACACCTATGTTAGTAAGATTACCAGGAGCAGAGTATATGGCCAGTCGAGGATGTTTTCAAGTGCCATTGAGTATAGGTAGGCATCTTTTCCCCTCGGATTTAATCATTTTGGAATCACAAGTCTTGGATGTAATTCTGGGTATGGATTGGCTGTCGATGTATGGAGGAAACATCGATTGCGCCAGCAAGTTGATTTTGCTTACCACCCCAGAAGGAAGAAGGATCAAGTATGTATCATGGCATGAGCCGAAGAGGACACAAGTAAATTCATTATTAGGAGTTGTGCAGGAGGAAGTACCGGTGGTGAAGGATTTCCCTGATGTTTTTCCCGAAGAGTTGCCAGGCATGCCACCAGATAGAGATATTGAGTTTTTGATTGAGCTTTTTCCAGGCACAGGGCCGATATCTAAAAGACCGTACCGAATGCCCGCACAAGATTTGGAGGAAATTAAGAAGCAGATTAAGGAGTTACTAGATAAAGGCTATATTCGCCCAAGTTCTTCACCTTGGGGATCACCGGTGCTTATAGTGGAGAAGAAGGATGGATCATTGTGGATGGTTGTTGATTATAGAGGATTGAATGAAGTGACTATCAAGAACAAGTACCCTCTGCCGATGATCAATGATTTGTTTGACAAATTGCAAGGAGCTAAGGTATTTTCCAAGATCGATCTACGATCAGGATACCATCAGTTGAAGATTCGAGAGCAAGATATACCTAAGACAACTTTTACCACTAGGTATGGGCTGTATGAGTATACCGTTATGTCATTTGGTCTGACTAACGCACCTGCGTATTTCATGAACATGATGAACAAGGTGTTTATGGAGTTTTTGGATAAGTTCGTCGTGGTGTTCATTGACGATATTTTGGTTTACTCGAACGATGAGGAAGAGCATAAGGAGCATTTATGTTTGGTACTGGAGAAGCTTAGAGAACATCAATTGTATGCCAAGTTCAACAAATGTGAGCTTTGGTTGAAAGAAGTTGGATTCCTCGGACAAGTTATATCCGGAGAAGGAATAGCAGTAGATCCCACCAAGGTTGTCACTGTGACAAATTGGGTAGCACCAACGACAGTTGGAGAGATCCGGAGTTTTCTTGGACTGGCAGGATACTACCGGAGATTCATTGAGAATTTCTCAAAGATTGCAAAACCTATGACGGAGTTGTTAAAGAAGGATACCAAGTTCAAATGGACCGAGGAATGTGAGGCTAGTTTCCAGGAGTTGAAGAAACGTTTGGTTACATTGCCAGTGTTGATTTTGCCAGATCAACGCAAGGATTGTGAGGTGTATTGCGACGCTTCACGTCGAGGACTTGGAGCAGTGCTTATGCAGGAGGGAAGAGTTGTTTCTTATGCTTCAAGATAGCTTAAGCCTCATGAGCTGAATTACGCCACACATGATTTCGAGTTAGCAACCGTAGTGCATGCATTGAAGACATGGAGACACTTTCTCATCGGAAACCATTGTGAGGTGTACATGGATCACAAGAGTTTGAAGTACATTTTCCCGCAGAAGGAGTTGAATCTCGGGCAAAGGAGACGGTTGGAACTCATCAAGGATTATGATATGAGATTACATTATCACCCCTGGAAGGCTAACGTAGTAGCCGATGCGTTGAGCCGTAAGAGCCATGTAAATACACTCATGACCGGAGAGTTACCAAAGGAGTTAGCCGAGGACCTTCGCGAACTATGTTTGGAGATAGTTCCGAGAGGCTATGTAGCACCATTGGAGATTCAGTCCACTCTGATGGATAAAATCAGAGAAGCTCAGAAGACTGACTAGGAGATTGCCTATATAAAGGAGAAGATGAGCAAAGGAAAAGCTAAAGGATTTCGTGAGGATGAGCACGATACCTTATGGTTTGAGGACCGCGTTTATGTTCCCAATGATCCGGAGATCAGGAAGTTGATTCTATAGGAGGCCCATGATTCACCGTACTCGATTCACCCAGGAAATACCAAGATGTATTTGGATTTGAAGGATACTTTCCGGTGGACCGGAATGAAGAAGGATATTGCGGAGTATGTAGCAGTTTGTGATGTATGTCAGAGAGTGAAGGCAGAGCATCAGAAGCTAGCAGGATTGTTACAGCCATTGCCAATACCCGAATGGAAGTGGGATAAGCTAGGCATGGATTTTATCATAGGATTGCCCAGGACTCATTCAGGCTACGAATCGATTTGGGTTGTAGTCGATCGTTTGACGAAGGTAGCTCATTTCATCCTAGTGAAGACCACCTACACCAGTGCTAAGTTGGCAAAGATATACATGACCAAGATCGTATGTTTGCATGGAGTTCCGAGGAGCATTGTATCAGATAGAGGAACCCAGTTTACCTCAAAGTTCTGGAATCAGTTGCACGAAACTTTGGGTACCAGGCTAGAGTTCAGTATAGCTTTTCACCCGCAGATAGATGGACAGACCGAGAGAGTCAATCAGATTTTGGAGGATATGCTGAGAGCTTGTGCACTAGATTATGGATCTAGTTGGGACGATAATTTGCCGTATGTAGAATTCTCGAGGGCGAGATTCATCTTAAGGGGGGTAGGTTTGTAACATCCCAAATTTGCAATTTGGAATGTTATACATAGATCATCATTGCATATCATATTTTATTGCATTTTGGCTTGATCTGAGAAATTTCACGCAACTCAAGGACCCACTGAGAGAGTTGGGAATTTCGTTATATTCATATTTGGGTTTTCTCAAATTTTGAAAATAGGATCATTTGATTTTATTTATTTTATCTTCAATTATTTCTACTATGAAAATTATGAGAGAGGGAATAAAATGAATTTCCCAAAATAAAGAAATATTGTGGATTTGATAATAAAATCAAATAAGATTTTATTTTGGAGTTTATTGCTATTTTATTTGAATTAAGGAAAGATGCGCGTTTTTCAAAATTGCATTTAGGCCCCAAATAAATGTTCATCTTAACCGGCTTGATTTTAGAAGGCGGGGAAAATTTATTTCAGGATTTTTGGACTCCGTTTAGTATTTCTTTTATTTGTTTTTCTGCGTGTAATGTTTTTAAAAAAATAAAAGAAATAAACGAAACCGACTTTGGGCCGGGGCCTTTATAATGCGCCGCTCGAGCCAACTAGCCGCCAGCCCGCCCGCGCCCAGAAACCCTAACCCTAAGCCGTCGCCGCCGCCGCCGCCACCGCGCGCTGCCGCCCCGGATCCCGCGCTGCCGCCCCTCGCCGGAGTAAGCCGCCACCTCGCCGCCGACGGTTTTTTCGTGAAAACCGTTCGGTTTTTCCGCCGGTTTTTCGTTCGATTTAAAAAAAAACCTAGATCCGTTTTTTCCCGGTTTAGTTTATTTAGCGGACGTTCGTCCGTACGTTAGTTTTAACGAACGGTTTTCATCGTTTAGCCGCAGACAGCGAACGTTCGTTCGTTAGCCTGTTCGTTAGGTTTTTTTCCGGATTTTCCGCGATTATTTCTTATCGCGATTTCCGATTTGTTTTTCGTTCTAGTTTAACTTTTCGCTCGTTTATCGGAATTAGGCGATTCAAGCGCCTAGAGTTTCGTCTCGAAATCCTATTTACGATTAATCAACTGAAACATGTTTTTGCTACTGTAAAACTTCAATTATGTCCAGAATAGTAAACAAAGTTTGTTTTTTCACCGTTTGACTTTCGTTGCTTCGTTTGTTTTGATTCTTTTTGCAAACCAGAGTTCTTAAGTTAAACTTTCTGGTTAAATCTTTTATTTGAGTTTTACCTGTGCATTATATGAGTGATTATTGTATGCTTGTTTGTTTGCGATAGAGTACCCGGAGTGCGCCGCTTGCTACTTCGAATCGCTAGGTTTCGCGGATCATCAGCAAGGCAAGTAACACTTTGATCATACCTCCTTATTACCCCGTTTTATTGCATTAGATCAATCCACAAACAATTGCATGATTAGGATCTGATTTAATATGTGGGTTTTGGGAAGTAGATGAGGTAGTGCCTATTACCTATTATATTATCAAACCCTTGGGAGTTACTCTATGTTTTCTTATTATGCCATGCTATGCTAGTAGACGTGGATTGGCTGAGTGTATCCATGACAGATGTGAGTTTGTTTAATTAATGGTTTATTTAAGGTGGCAACTTTACTACACATCTGGGTGGATTGAGGTACTTGGGTATTCCAGGATTGCCTGTTTTTTTTATGGACCGCCACCCAGGCTCAAAGGGATCATGAGATTATTCATGCTAGAAACTTCCGTGTGCAGCCACAAGCTACTATTGGCTCTAGCATAGTTGATTAAGTCGTGCGAACTCTTATAGTGGTAGACAAGCAGATGTAGGGGAAAGTAGGTGTAACGGTCTACCCATCGTAGGGTGCTAGCGCTTCTAAAAGACTATGCCTGGGTCATCCTTTTCTCAAACACCATGTAGTGCGAGAATCCCAACAGAGGAGATCGAGTCTTGTGGGGAAAAGTGCCCAAACCTCTGCAGAGTGTATAAACTAATCATGGTTAGCCGTGTCCCCGTTTATGGACATCTTGAGTATCTAGTACTTGGATTATCATGTGAATCTCATCATGTTACTTTAATTAATATTGTTGGGTTTTAATGAAGATGTTTAATTGGGATTGTGAGGGTGTCTACACTCTTAATGTTTAACAACCACCATGATAGTTAAATAAAATTTATTCCTTTGCAGTAGGGAAATATTGGCTTTATGCAAAAACTGTAACCATAGAGCTTTCCACCAGCCATATATGCATGTAGTATAGCTTTATTTTTTCCACTACTCTCTATGTGTTACATTGCCAGCATATTCCATGTGCTGACCCATTTTGGGCTGCAACGTTCATGTTGCAGACTTTTCAGGCGACGAGTATGGTGCTTTTAGGTCGTGGTTCTATACTCAGTGGTGCCGTTGGAGTTGATGGACTCACTTATCACTACTGGAATCAGCTACTTTGCCATCTGCCAGCTCTTTGCCGTCTGCTAGCAGACGACAAAGAAGCTCTTTGCCATCAGCTACCCAAAAGTAGAGGGCAAAGAACTGGCTGATGGCAAAGAAAGTCTTTGCCATCAGCCAGTTCTTTGCCGTCGGCTAGCAGATGGCAAAGATGCTAGCAGATGGCAAAGAGCAAAAAAGTGGACGGCAAAGAGGGCGGACGACAAACATTTAACATATCTAACGGCGCGCCCCACCCCGCCCC
>NC_057807.1:628227218-628345418 GCF_018294505.1 Triticum aestivum
ACCCCGACCCCGACACGGCACCTCGACACCGACACGACACCCCGACCCCCGACACCTCCCGAAAAGGTGTTCTTTGGCCTTCCAGAGGCCGACGGGGTCATATATTTGTGAATTATTAGTTAGGTCATATATTTTTCGATTTTGTTATGAAAAACATCATACATAATTGTGTTGATCGGGTAGTTTTAAATGTGCAGTTGTTTCATCGCTGCGAGGTTTGGTGTTCGACGACCTCGCCGTACGTTTGACGAGCTCAGCCCCTTCGTTCATGGGTGAGCACAAATGACATGTCCTGCTCCCCCATTAATTATTTGATCTATTCCGATGAAACTTGATAGCTAGCTATATATGTGTCTTAAATCATCAGTATGCGTAACCAATATGTGTCTCCCGTTCAAAAGCGTCATAGTTATAAATATGCATGCATTTGCATATTTATAACCTTGATTCTTTCGAATTGTCCAACGCTATCCATGGACAGCCCGAGTATGTGTAGATTGGGTTCGTTTTCCCATATGCTTTGCTCCGGATCCGACGCATAAATTTTGTCAGTGCCTCCCCTGTTGTTCTCCGGGTACACATCCTCTCTGTTTATTGCAGAGACGTGTATCAGGAGAACAGCGGGGAGGTGCTGCCGAAATTTTGCATCGGATCCGGAGCATAGCACGGGAAAATGAACCCAATCTACACATACACGGGTGGCATTAGGACCTATCATTACCTATTATAGTGTAGGTTGCATGGATGTAATAAAATTGACAAAGTAGATCAACTAATGAATATATACATGGTGAATTACATATATAATTGTTGTGTGTCCAGTAGCTCTGAAAGTCAAGATAAGTGATCGTTCGTGGATGTATACCAGTCACATTGGTCAGAACAAATGGAGCGCTGAATGGTTCACAAAAACCAAGGGGTTTGTGCAAGCCGCATTTGCAAATGGCCAGAAGAAAACTTGGTGCCCCTGTTTACGGTGCGGCAGTTGGGAAAAGATGAGAGAGGCTGAAATGGGCAAACACCTGCAAAAGAGTGGTTTTACGCCCGATTATATGGTGTGGACATTTCATGGTGAGTCTGCCCAACGTGACCAAGCTGAGGTGGATCATCGTTGCACCGACGAGCATGGTACCGGGATGGAAAACATGGTGCAAGACTATGATGATGCTCGGGATTCGGACAAGGAGATGGAGGAATCTGCAAAGGCCATCAATGAAATGTTGGAGTCTTCAAAACGTCCGCTCCACGAGCACAATGAGCTTTGTCAGTTGGATGCCATCTCACAAGTAATGGCTCTGAAGGCTCAGCTCAACTTGGGCAGAGAATGCTATGATGCAATTATGAAAGTATTTGGACGCTTTCTACCCAAAGGCCATGTAATGCCTGCAAACCTGTACCAGTCGGACAAAATCCTCCATGCACTGAAGATGCCCTATGAGAAGATACATGCCTGTGAGAAAGGATGTGCCTTATTTAGGCTTGACTATGCGGACTTGAACTATTGTCCCATTTGCAAGTCTTCCAGGTATATTGTGGTATATAACGGTATGGGTGAGAAGACACAGACCAAAATCCCCGTTAGTGTTCTTCGGTATATGCCAATCGTACCAAGACTTCAACGTCTTTTCATGGTCGAAGAGACGGCCAGACAGATGACATGGCACAAAACAGGCAAAAGAACCGAACTAGATACAAATGGGAATCTGATGATGGTACACACATCGGATGCTGTTGCGTGGAAAAAGTTTGATGAATTACATGCTGACAAAGCGACAGATCCGAGGCATCCTCGAGTCGGCATCAGCACGGATGGGTTCAATCTGTTTGGTATGATGGCATCCCAATACAGTTGTTGTCCCGTATTTTTCTTTCCACTCAATCTCCCCCCCCGAACAGATTATGCAAAGAAAGAACATTTTCCTGACGTTTATAATTCCAGGGCCCAACTATCTGGGGGAAAATATGAATGTGTACATGCAGCCGCTTATGGACGAATTGCAAGAAGCCTGGGATAATGGTTTCAAGACATACGACGCCTATAGCAAACGGAACTTCATAATGCGTGTCTGCTACATGTACTCGATGCATGACTTGCCAGCGTATGCGCTATTCGTTGGCTGGTGTGTGCATGGAAGGTTCCCGTGCCCCACATGCAAGGGAGCTCTTGAGTTTCGTTGGCTTCAGGCTGGTCGCAAGTTTTCTTGCTTCCACATGCATAGACAGTTCCTGGATCCTCGCCATAAGTTTAGGAAAGACAAGAAGAACTTCATCAGAGGTAGAGTTGTCAAAAACTCTGCACCACCTACATTGATAGGCCAACAGACCCTAGATCAGTTAAACGCTCTCGAGCCAGATCCACAACGTCCAGGGTACTTCAAGGGGTATAATACTAAGCACGCGTGGACTCACAAAACATGCTTATGAGATCTGCCTTACTTCAAAGACCTCCTTTGCCCACACAACATCGACGTGATGCACACTCAGAAGAATATCACTGAGGCACTTTTTGGTACATTGTTCGGCATAGATGGGAAGTCAAAGGATAATACTAAGGCTAGAGTCGATCTGGAGGCGTTATGTGATAGGCCGTTACAAAACATGAAAGAACCGAAAGGAAAGCAGAACTGGACGAAGCCAAAAGCATGGTTCAATCTTGGAAGGCCAGCTATGAGGGAAATTATCTTGTGGGTGCAACAACAGTTGATGTTCCCCGATGGGTATGCAGCGAATCTAAAGAGGGGAGGGAATCTTGATAAATTGAAGATATTTGGTCTCGAGAGTCATGATTGGCACATATGGATTGAGCGGGTAATGCCGGTGATGTTGCGTGGCTTCATCCCTGAGGATGAATGGCTAGTACTGGCAGAACCAGCTATTTCTTCTGTGTTCTTTGTGCGAAAGAATTATCGCCTGGCGTGCTAGAAGAAATGAAAGAGTTGGCACCGGAGTTGATCTGCAAGTTAGAGAAGATCTTTCCACCGGGCTTCTTTAATCCAATGCAGCATTTGATTTTGCATCTCCCGACCGAGGCAAGATTGGGGGGGGGGGCGTGCAAAATCGTTGGTGCTACCCAACTAAGAGGATGCAGAAGACACTTCGAGAAAAATGTAAAAATAAACATAGAATTGAAGCATCGATGGCTGAGGCATTCATCATAAAGGAGGCGGCAAACTTTGTAACAGCACACTACGAAGCCAAAAATCGTCATTTGCATAATCCGAAGCCTCGGTACAATGCTGACGACCCTAAAAAGGGTGGATCCAATCTCAGCCTATTCAAAGGGAATCTCGCACCAGCTAGTGTTTCACATCCAGTATCTTTGGATAACGAAGAATGGTGGACCATTTCGTTGTATATCTTCAACAACCTGATAGAAGTGCGGCCGTACATCGAGTAAGTTCTCGGTACATTGTTTCACAACTTCTATTTCCTTTGAACTGCTCTTATTCCTGGATATGTCATACAGTCGATATGTCGCCATATTCTCTTATGGAGCGGAGATCCAAAAGGATTCCGTTGAAGAGTATGAGCTTCTCGCAAAGCAAGGAGGCGGCTATCCCGGTTTCATCTCTTGGTTCAAACAAACGGTAATTTCTATTAGACAATTTCATTCCATTCGCTAATTTGTGCGTAATGCAACAATCCTTTCATATTAAACTTGTAGGCTAATTCAGAGTCTATGGACGCCGAATTGAGACAAGTCGCTAATGGTTTTGACTATAAGGTCCGTTCATTTGACAAGTACGACATCAACGGGTATCGCTTTCGTACCTATTGCAAAGAGCAATCTATGGCCGACCGAAAGTCTACAAATTGTTGTGTATCTGCTATCGGCGATGGAGGTACCAGGTATTATGGGAGAGTTGAAGCAATTTATGAACTTCTGTTCTATGGTGAAAACCCACCGAATGTCGTAGTCTTCAAATGTTATTGGTTTCAGCCGAAGGAGACTAGAAGGAGTCATGAACATATAGGGCTAGTTGAAATCAACCAAAGCACCCATTTAGATGTTCCT
Source organism: Triticum aestivum (assembly GCF_018294505.1). Lineage (NCBI taxonomy): Eukaryota > Viridiplantae > Streptophyta > Magnoliopsida > Poales > Poaceae > Triticum > Triticum aestivum. The sequence continues at coordinate 628,231,234 of NC_057807.1, forward strand.
GATGTCTATATTATGGCTCAACAGGCGACCCAAGTATTCTATCTACCGTGGGCCTGCCAAACTAATCCAAATCTGAAAGGTTGGGATGTCGTTTATGAAGTACCGCCACGTGCTAGACTTTCTCCCCCAAAGGAAGAGGATTATGAACCTCACATTAACCCAGACACATATGAAGGAGAATTCTTCCAAGAGACACGTCTTTCCAAAAAGCGTTCCAAGAACCGCTATACTTCACCCCAAAACATTGAAGTAGACAACGACAGTGAATCCGACATCACCCCAGAGGAGGAACAAGAAGAGCCGGAACAAGAAGAGGTTACTGCTGCGGATGACCTGTCAAGGCTTGACCGATTACGTCAAGGTGTCCTTGCACATGTTGATGCCAATGAACCCTATGAGCCCATCATTGATTATAGTGATGATGATGATTATGCATTTATTGATGATACTGATCGAGATTATTAGTAGTTTCAGGTATTCAGTTTTTTTATGTTCTACTTGATGATGATACACTTAAGTGATATACATATTATTATTCATGTCGGTACTTTTTTTATGTTGTACTAATTTCGTTTATTCTTTGTCATGGCAGGTGTTGAAAGATGGAAGGGGAGCCGACTGAGGCCAAGGACAAATGTGCCCAAATTGAAGGTGTGCCACACCATCAAGGTAGCTCGAACTTATATCAGTTCGGGCGGAATTGGGTATGTGGTTTGCTTCATGATTAATGCAATTCATTCATCATGCTATCTTGAGCCCTTTAATTACTAATTTACTTTGTTTCTCTCTTTCAGGAATGCTACAATAAGACGGATAAGGTGCCAGAGGGGTACGACCTGTATGCCATGGCCCACACTGCCTCTTACAAGCAAGTCAAGGGGAAGGCGAGGAAAGGGGAGGAGTTTAACCCGAGCGAGATTCCCATTGATCCAGAGTAGGTGATGATATCTAGTGGCGGGAGGTCCCGTGGATCCATAGCCATTGATCCAGAGATTGCTTGTGAGACCACGGTGAGTTTAATTTGAATGGACGTTACTTGCTAGCCTTAACATTTGAGTGTGATCATGCTAACGAAACATTGGAAATGATCTTTGGTGCAGCGTAACTCCACTCAAGCATCACATGATCCTTCTCCAGCTATTGGCACGAGCCAGCCCGCTCCTACACCTCCATGATCAAGGTAAGTTTCTCTAGTTTTTTGCTTAACAAATGCATAAAGACCTAGACTTAGCTTTATTTCCTCCAATATGCTTACCTTAATTACCTAGAGTTAGCTTCTTTTCCTCCAAAATTACTTAATAAGCTTACTGACCTCCAAAACCAGCCATTTTACCTAAGTTAGCTCCAAAACGATCTATACTTAGCTTTGTTTCCTCCAAAATGACCTAAGTTAGCTCATAAACGACCCATTTCACCTAGGTTAGCTCATAAACGACCTATTTCACCTAGGTTAGCTCATAAACAACCCATTTCACCTAGGTTAGCTCATAAACGACCTATTTCACCTAGGTTAGCTCATAAACGGCCTATTTCACCTAGGTTAGCTCATAAACGACCCATTTCACCTAGGTTAGCTCATAAACGACCCATTTCACCTAGGTTAGCTCATAAACGACCCATTTCACTTAGGTTAGCTCATTAACGATCCATTTCACCTAACTTAGCTCATAAACGATCCATTTCACCTAACTTAGCTCATAAACGATCCATTTCAACTAATTTAGCTCATAAATGATCCAGTTCACCAAAGTTAGCTAATAAATGGCATATACTTCTTCTTCTAGTCTTCTTCTTCTTCTTCTATTCTTTTTCTAACTTTCTTATTTGTCATTTTGCAGGTTTCATTCACTTCACGGAAGCCAGCATCCTATGATGGATTGCTTGTTTTTTCCTTTGATGCACTTCTTGTATTCTGCTCGCTTGCTATGATGAAACTAGATTGCTATGATGAAACTTTGCATATTGTAATATGTATGGATTGATGGGACTGTGTGCAACCTACTATGTATGTATGGATGGATATATATGTGCTGGATATTTATTATGTTGGATATATATGTGCTGGATATTTATGTGATGGATATATATGTGATGTGATATATTTGCTAAGATAATTGTTGGATATAAGAAAAACAGAATAAAAAAGAGGTAGTACAGGCTCTTTGCTGTCCGCGGCAGACGACACAGACCCCTTTGCTATCGCTGGCAGACGGCAAAGGGGACACGTGGCGGCCACCTGTGCTTCCTCAGAGATGAGCCATTTGGCAAATTTGCCTACCGTGGCGGACGACAAAGTTAAGCTGATGGCAAAAACTTTGCCTTTGCCGTCCGCCGAGGCTGACGGCAAAACACAGCGCGCGCTGACGCATTGCTGACGTCAACTAGCGGACGGAAGAGAGGTGTTCAAATTTGTCGTCCGCTGGCTGACGGAAAAGGTCACCGTTAGCCGCCTAACGGACTAACGCTGGCGGATGTCCAGTATTTTGCCATCACTCCTCTTTGTCGTCCGCCGCTGTAGGCAAAGCACTCTTTGCCGTCCGCCATAAAAAGCAGATGGCAAAGGGCCTATTTGCCCACCCTGTCTTTGCCGTCACTATTTGCCGTCTGCCACTGATGGCAAAGCATTTTGCCGTCCGCCATCCCTGGCTTTGCCGTCCGCTGTGGCAGATGGAAAAGTAGCTGATTCCTATAGTGTATCTTCCAAGCCTTCCACTGTTATCGTTGTTAGATGGCCTTAAGCCATATTTATTGTAATATGTTCTCCTTAGAGACATTCGATGTAATAAGTGTGTGATTTCTACTCTGTTATAAATCCTTCGAGTACTGTGCGTGTCAGCATTACTGATCCAGGGATGACAGTGAAGCACAGAGATCAGACTGTTTGAGATCTGGTCACTACAACATTCGAAACAGAGGCAACTATTACATAGTAAGAGTGACATAGACGAGGATGACCAAATGACAAGGAATATGCATAACAAAAGAAAGAACTACCCATCCAGAACCAGCAGCAAAGACAACAAAGTAATTCAAAGAGATGATCCAACACCATCATAATTTGCAGCCCCACTTCAGCGACCAGTGATCCGGAGACACTAGTACCCCACCCTTTCGATGCAACAGTCCAATTACCTATCAACCTGAAGGCTTGAACCACATCACTTCCTGTCGTAATTGAGACATCCAACGGTCAAATTTAATCCGGATGCCTTTGTCATTCTCAACCTTCTTTTGGCTGTAGGCTGTATCATTGACAATCAGGGGAGTTTGCTCCCGAACTACCAGGGCTCGCCGTGTAGACATAGTTTTCCATAGCAAACAGAGCCTCTCTGCCATCAATGTCCTTGCCAACGGTGATCTCCTGGTTAATCGGATAATTGAGTCCGAGAAACAAAGAGTGTGAACCAAGGCTGTTTACCCGCCTCCAACTAAAAAATCCTGAAGGCCCCAACAAGCTAGTATCCTACTCATAGACTTAACAGCCACAGTTCGGATACTCACGTATTTCACGGTGCTTGTATATAGTGGGGTTTTTGCAATATAACTTTTCCGGCTCATGTGTCTGAATGATCATCAGTCTATTGTCGCCGTCTGATCGAGCGAGGAAACAATTGTGCTTCCATGTTTTTGGCAAAGGTGGTGTGATTACAAAGGGCAGTAACTGTAGGGACATTGCATCATATCAAAAAGGACAGGCATTGTTAATGTAAGATCGGCATTGTTCAGAGCATGAGTAGGATAATTCAAGAAACAACATTGATATGTCCCTGTTGGAACTGGGAGGAAAATACAGGCAAATTTATACTGGGTTCGAAAATATAGAAGTGCCATGCATGGTTATACTCATGTTATCTTGCAGTCGATTCTTTACAGGAAACTACCATGTCATGCATGTGATGTAATCATGTTCTGTCCTCACAAACAAATTCTTCAAGGTAACTAACAGACCATGCATTGTTATATACTCGTGTTCTGTGGGATTTTTTTGTGAGGATATTATTCTAGCCATTGATTGCTGAAAGGCGAATATAGGTATGTACACATGGTAAGCATTGCAGGATTTCACTACTTCCAAATGTAGAGTTCTCCATATGCATATTTACTTCCCTAATGTATGGTTAGATGAAACCAACAGTGTGGTGCATGTTTCTACATCATGAAAATGAGGAAACTAACATGGCCATTGATACACACTCATATTTAGTAGTAGTATATAGATTACAGTAAAATAAGGATAATATCCATATATTCCTAGCCGTTTGATTATTCAGGGGTACAAATTGGCTGTAATGACATGGTCACAATCGCATGAATAACTCATTCCAAATATAGCTGATTTACGGCCTCTCTAATACATTGCCATAGTTCTACTCAAATTCTGCTCAAACAGGGATATGCCAATCATCACAAAAAGTTCAAATAGTGTCATGGCATCATCATTAACAAGAGATGGAAACAACTTACACGCGCCATCCCAGCAATACATGGTGCCATCTGCTTTGTCGATCATGTAGATGATGCCATTGTGTTTAATAGCATCACAGAAGTGTGTATCAGCTTTGCCGATGATCCATTGCGAGCTGAGTTGTCTCCAGCTAAAGAAGACACCGGCGTAAAGATAGGCGAGTCCACGGTCGAACAAGGCAATTAGCTTAAAGTCTACGTAACTCGCTTGTTGTGTGGGCACTTGGCAGTTAACAATCTTCTGGAAAACAAGGTCCGTCCAATTGATGTGGTAATCTAGATGACTTGGACCGCGATGGTAAAACTCTATATAATCCAATGGAGTAAAGATAATCTCATGGGAGGTCTGGAAGTTCATCAGCACCAACTTTTTACCGTCTTCTCTGAAGGCAGCCATCCAGTGGGAGTTCATGCCGACCCAGTACATACCTGCCAAGAAGTTTTGGGCGATGGTGATCGGATCGAAGTCAAGGAAAATGATGTACGAAGACCCACTACATAACTGCAAAGAAGTTTCGGCTAGTGGAGATCAGACTGAAGTCAAGGGGCATCATGTACGCCTCCGTATCATGGTGAGCCAATCTCGCAAGACCAGATAGCAGCAAGCAGGGTGTCTCAAAAAGCCTAGGCCTCGCTTCGTCGATGGCCATGTGCATGTCCCTCGAGCATGCAGCCAGCCGCAGGGCATTCAACATATCCATACACGAACAACAGAGGTCGAGGATGTCACTAGGGAGATTGCTCCAATCGCGGCTCATATGGATGATGCGTGGTTCGCGTTCGGCCATGGTGGAGTTTGGAAGGTGGGGGTTTTGGTGGGCTTGATTTATGGGGGAGAAGTCTATCGATGCTGGAGCAGCTAGCGAGGGAATAGTGGTACTGGGGGAGGCGAGCGAGGCGACGATACACGGGGGCACAGTGAGATGGAGAGGGAGACGGAGAAGGAGATGGAGATGGAGTGGTGCTATGGGAGGGGAGAGGGAGACGAGGCGAGGCGCCAATGTGCTGTAGAGCAGCGGTGACAGACTGCATAGTGCATAGGGTGAGGCTGACTTTGGTAACCCGAACACGCCGCCTGGACTAGTATCAGGCCCAGGGTGTTGTCACTTCACTGTGAGGACCAGATGAATAGTATTTTGACCATCAAGTGTACCACAGTTGTACTAGTACTACTACTACTACTACTAGTAGTAGTAGTAGCAGGAACACGAGTACTCCAGTATTGTATAGCAGAAATAGGTCTCCCATGCTAGCATGCCTATTCACTTCATCCTTGAGGTATCATCCATATTGCGAGCAGAACCAAATTCTCGTGCATGCGGAAGCGCGAAGATGGGCCTTTGATGAGGATAAACGTGTACTCCCTTTGTCTAGGTGAGCGCAACCTAGGTGGTTGTAGATTGGATGAGAAAGAGAACCGGGACGAGCAAAACTTCCAACCACGACACTGTTACAAATGGAAGCACAATCAGCAATTAATACGTAGTTATAAGGATGCCTTTCAGCTCTCCAAGCAGGCTCAATCAACGCCCTGCCGCGATGCATGTAGTGGTCGTTCTGGTGCACCAAGGACGGCATGCATATCGTTCCACACTTGAGAAGAGGACAAATGGAAAGGTAGAACGCGGCAGCAGAGGAAGAGAACGCTAGCTAACGAGGCTGGGAGGGGATCGAGCGGGAAGTTAATGCTCCACGCCTAAAGGTTTTGGGAAACCCTGATTTTCATAAGGTGACTTAATCACCTAAACAGAGGGAGTATTGCTTAACCAGAGAATGTTGCAGCATTGTATGGCAAAGTATGGCAAAGTTTGTCTCCCACTCACGCGCCAATATCCATCTGATCCACCTACGACACAATTTTTTATCTGTTTGCATAGGTCCCACCTATCAGGAAGGATGGGCACGTGCACAAACAGGTACGACTCATCAGTCTACCCACATAGCCTTTCCGTTTAGTCTACCTAGCCGTCTAATCAATTGCCTGCACACCACTTCTCCCATTTACTTCTCCATCGGGAACCGATTTTCCTCGGCTTCTTCACCTCCCCTTTTCTTCATTTGCATCCAAACCCCACCGCGTTCACATTGTTTTAACCTCTTTAAATAATCATCTACTACTTCAGTTAGACTTCATCGATCCTTAAAAAGGTCACAACCCAGTTTTGCTGCATTCAACGATCAGTTCGTCCAGCATCTTCTTCACAGATTCGGTGACTTCATCGTCAGTCATTTCTATCTCATGATATCGTTGAGGATCCTGGACGTTGCCAGAGTATTCATGCATTAAACCAGGGCAGCGGCTTAAGGGCAGAATACCCCAAGAAACCCAGCAGCGGACGAGGTCAATGACGGTCAAGCCATTTGCAAGGAAAGCCCGAAGTTTAGCAAGTTGAGGAGCATAGGCTTGTCGTTGTCTGGCAGTAAGCCGCAGAGGCAATGGATGGCCGTTGCTGAGCCGGTGAGCATGGTAACCCGGTAAAGGGTTTTCATCAGCAGGCACGGTATTCCGACAATAGAACCAGGTTTGATTCCAGTCTTTTGGATGGCTGTGATGTTTGGCATGAGGGAAGTCAACTTCCTTTCTCTTTTCAATTGATACACCACCAAGTTCAGTGTTGGGGCCGTCAGAAAATTCAGTTCGGCAGTTTAAGTGAAAAAAGTCTCGAAAGAGCTCAACAGTTGGTTCTTCTTGAAGGTAAACTTCACAGAACACTTGAAAATGGCATATGTTGGACACTGAATTCGGTCCAATATCATGTGGATGGAGTTGAAAGCTAGCAAGGACTTCCCGGAAAAACTTTGATCCGGGAGGGCTGAATCCCCGGTCTAGGTGTTGCATGAATATAATCACTTCTCCATCTTGAGGCTCAGGAGGGCACTCAGGGCCAGGGACTCGCTAGTGAAGGACATTTTTTGAGACTAAAGTGCCAGTTATAACATATCCATTGATTTGAGTCTCGGTGATCCGGGAAGGAACCCAGTTGCAAGTAGAGAATTGCTTGGTCATTTTGGAAGACAATCTGTAAACGAAGTGTGAAGGGCGATTTAAGATTTCAGGTTGATGTACGCTAAACTGGTGTTAAACCGGGGAGTTTAATTAAGGAGTATTCATACGTTAAACCGGCTATTGCTATTCAAAACAAGATGGCGGATTAAAGCAAGGGCTAATGGTACCACCAGGCGGATTATGATTTTCTACAATTTAAACCGCCTATGCGGAAGCAGCAGAACTGAAATTCACTAAGTTTGGCAGAAAGAGGTTTTACAAAATGACAGTATAGTTTTGGATCTACCATGGTTCAGTAAAGTAGTTTTTTCTGCAACCTACAATGGTGCTAGGAGGAACAGAGAAGGTCCCGATGGTGTCTGACCAGGAACAATAAGGCACTATGATGCGGCAAACTAAAACTATGGATCTAGCCGCAGAAGAAAATTAACAGGCGTATATAGATTCAGTAAAAAGGCTAAGGGAAAGGCGGAGAAGCACTGATGAATGGTGACGAACACGGATGAACTCGAAGCCCTAATGGAGATCTAGGGTTACGAGAAGAGAACTTACCAGGGCCACTCAGCGGCGGAGGAGTGTTGAAGGGTCTCTGGTATGAACAGGGTGATGCAGCGACCTTGGTCAGTGCAGGTTCGAAGTTTGACGGCGGCGGCGACACTTGGGCTCTTCGGGTCGCGAGGAGGAAGACGAGAAGCAAGGGGAGAAAATGGAATGACCCTTCGGTCTTATTTATAAAGGAGCAAGGAGATAAGCGACAGGCGCGAGAATCGAGGAGCATAAAGCGGCAATGGGTGCAGCTATCACCTCGATCTTCGGGATACAACTAATAAAGGGAATCTTTTTAATCTTTTTATATAGAAATGACGTCATGACAATACGCTGCTCTATCCAAAGGAATTTTTCTGAGTATTAGAGATTGAGATGAACTGGTTCAAATCAACCTGGGGCCTAATGTTGGGGATATAACTACTAAGGGTAAACCGCACAGGAGGGGCCGGTTCACCCTCAACTACATTGAAGCCCGTAAATTCCCAGAAGATGGAGCTTTACTGATGAAGCTTAGAGGCCCAGATCCCAAAGGCGGATTAGGGCCCATGGTAGTAAAGCGCTATAATTGTATAAACTTGTGTTGTAAGATAGGGAAGGGGAGACCAAGACAGACACTTGTATGAGCCGGCCTCGGGACTCTGTAGACCGGTGGGTGTCAACCTATGTATATAAAGGGAGGACCCGACTGCGGTTCAAGGACAAGAAACAACAACTCGAGAACCAGGCAAAGCGTATTTGCTCCCTGGTCATAGAAACACAATCAATTCCATCACAACTAGACGTAGGCTTTTACCTTCATCGAACGGGCCGAACTAGTATTAAACTGTCGTGTCATTTGTCCGGTTTAACCCCTTCAAGCTAACCCGTCGCGATGGCTCCACGACTAAGTTCTTTCATGAGGATATCTTATGTGATATTTCCACGACACGTAGCGTCCGCATGCTTAATGTTTGATGACAATTGGTATTATGAGTTTATGTGTTTTAATATACTAAAGGTTGTTCGGAGTCTCGGATGAGATCACGGACATGACGAGGAGTCTCAAACTGGTCGAGACATAAAGATTGGTATATTGTAAGGTTATATTCAGACACGGAAAGGTTCCGGGGGTCATCGGATAAATACCGGAGTACTGGGGAGTTAACAGACCCACCCGGGGGTCAATGGGCCTTCATGGGCCTTAGTGGAAATAGAGGGCATCAAGGGAGATGTGGGGCATGCCCCCTCCCTAGGCCCAAACCGAATTGGTTTAGGGCTTGGGGCCGGTCCCCTCTTACCTTCTCCCCTCCTCCTCTTTCCTTCCCATCCTAGTTGGACTAGGAAAGGGGGAACCTACTCCTAGTAGGAGTAGGATTCCCCCCTTGGGGCGCACCCTATGAGGCCGCCGGCCCCCTCCCCTTGCTCCTTTATATACGGGGGAGGGGCATCCCTAGGACACACAAGTTGACAGTTGTCTTAGCCATGTGCGGTGCCCCCCTCCACCATATTACACCCCGGTCATATCGTTGCAGTGCTTAGGCGAAGGCCTGCGCCGTTAACTTCATCATCACCATTGCCACGCCATCATGCTGATGAACTCTCCCTTGGCCTCAACTGGATCAAGAGTACGAGGGATGTCATTGAGCTGAACGTGTGCTGAACACGGAGGTGCGGTACGTTTGGTGCTGAGATCGGTCGGATCATGAAGAAGTAGGACTACATCAATCGTGTTGTCATAACGCTTCCGCTTTCGGTCTACGAGGGTATGTAGACAACATTCTCCCGTCTCGTTGCTATGCATCACCTAGATGGATCTTGCGTGTGTGTAGGAAAATTTTGAAATTACTACGTTCCCCAACAGTGGTATTAGAGCCAGGTCTATGCGTAGATGTTATATGCATGAGTAGAACACAAAGAGTTGTGGGCGATAATAGTCATACTGCTTACCAGCATGTCATTCTTTGATTCAGCGTTATTTTTGGATGAAGCGGCCCAGAGTGACATTATGCATACGCTTACGCGAGACTGGTTCTACCGACGTGCTTCGCACACGTCTGTTCTCCAGCTTTAGTTGAATCGAGTGTGGCTACGCCCAGTCTTTGTTGAAGGTCAAAACAACACACTTAACAAAAATCATTGTGGTTTTTGATGCGTAGGTAAGAACAGTTCTTGCTAATCCCGTAGAACCCATGTAAAACTTGCAATAACAAAGTAGAGGACGTCTAACTTGTTTTTGCAGGGCATGTTGTGATGTGATATGGTCAAGACGTGATTATATAAATTGTTGTATAAGATGATCATGTTTTGTAACACAGTTATCGGCAACTGGCAGGAGCCATATGGTTGTCGCTTTATTGTATGAAATGCAATCGCCATGCAATTGCTTTACTTTATCACTAAGCAGTAGCGATAGTCGTAGTAGCAATAGTTGGCGAGACGACAACGATGCTTCGATGGAGATCAAGGTGTCAAGCCGGTGATGATGGTGATCATGACGGTGCTTTGGAGATGGATATCAATGGCACAAGATGATGATGGCCATATCATATCACTTATATTGATTGCATGTGATGTTTATCCTTTATGCATCTTATTTTTCTTTGTTCGACGGTAGCTTTATAAGATGATCTCTCACTAAATTTCAAGGTACAAGTGTTCTCCCTGAGTATGCACCGTTGCGATAGTTCGTCATGCCGAGGCACCACGTGATGATCGGGTGTGATAAGCTCTACGTTCACATGCAATGGGTGCAAGCCAGTTTTGCACACGCAGAATACTTAGGTTAAACTTGACGAGCCTAGCATATGTAATACTGAGACCGAAAGGTCGAGCGCGAATCATATAGTAGATATGATCAACGTAGTGATGTTCACCATTGAAAACTACTCCATCTCACGTGATGATCGGACATGGTTTAGTTGATATGGATCACGTGATCACTTAGATGATTAGAGGGATGTCTATCTAAGTGGGAGTTCTTAAGTAATATGATTAAATTGAACTTTAATTTATCATGAACTTAGTCCTGATAGTATTTGCGTATCTATGTTGTAGACCAATAGCTCGCGTATAGCTCCCCTGTTTTATTTTTGATATGTTCCTAGAGAAAACTAAGTTGAAAAATGTTAGTAGTAATGATGCGGAGTGGGTCCGTGATATGAGGATTATCCTCATTGCTGCACAAAAGAAATATGTCCTTGATGCACCGCTAGGTGACAGACCTATTGCAGGAGTATATGCAAATGTTATGAACATTTGGCAAGCTCGATATGATGACTACTTGATAGTTTAGTGCACCATGCTTTACAGCTTAAAACCGCGACTTCAAATGTTTTGAACGTCATGGAGCATATAAGATGTTCCAAGAGTTGAAATTAGTATTTCAGACTCATGTCCCTGTCGAGATATTTGAGACCTCTGACAGTATTTTGCCTACAAGATGGAGGAGAATAGCTCAACCAGTGAGCATGTGCTCAGATTGTTTGGGTACTACAATCGCTTGAATCAAGTGGGAGTTAATCTTCCAGATAAGATAGTGATTGACAGAGTTCTATAGACACTATCACCAAGTTGCTAGAACTTCATGATGAACTATAATATGCGAGGGATGAGAAAAACGATTTCCGAGCTCTTCGCGATGCTGAAATCGGCAAAGGTAGAAATCAAGAAAAATCAGCAATTGTTGATGATTAACTAGATCACTAGTTTCAAGAAAATGGCAAAAGGAAAGAAAGGGAACTTCAAGAAGAATTGTAAGCAAGTTGCCACTCCCATGAAGAAACCCAAAGCTAGACCCAAGCATGAAACTGAGTGCTTCTACGGCAAAGGAAATGGTCACCGGAAGTGGAACTACCCTAGATACTTGGTGGATAAGTAGGATGGCAAAGTGAACAAAGCTATATTTGATATACATGTTATTGATGTGTACTTTACTAGTGTTTATAGCAACCCCTCGGTATTTGATACTAGTTTAGTTGCTAAGAGTAGCAACACGAAAACGGGAGTTGCAAAATGAACAGAGACTAGTTAAGGGCGAGGTGATGATGTGTATTGGAAATGATTCCAAGGTTGGTAAGATCACCATCGCACACTCCCTTTACCTTTGGGATTAGTGTTGAACCTAAAATAAATTTTATTTGGTGTTTGTGTTGAGCATAATATGATTGGATCATGTTTATTGCAATACGGTTATTCATTTAAGTCAAAGAATAATTGTTATTCTGTTTACGTGAATAAAACCTTCCGAGGTCATACACCCAAGGTGAATGGTTTATTGAATCTCGATCGTAGTGATACACATATTCATAATATTGATGCCAAAAGATGTAAAGTTGATAATGATAGTGCAACATATTTGTGGCACTGTCGTTTAGGTCATATTGGTGTAAAGCGTATGAAGAAACTCCATGCTGATGGGCTTACGGAATCACTTGATTATGAATCACTTGATGCTTGCGAACCATGCCTCATGGGCAAGATGACTAAGACTCTGTTCTCCGCAACAATGGAGCGAGCAATAGACTTGTTGTAAATAATAGATACTAATGTGTGCGGTCCAATGAGTGTTAAGGCTCACGGTGGGTATCATTATTTTCTGACCTTCACAGATGATTTGAGCAGATATGGGTATATCTACTTGATGAAACATAAGTCTGAAGCATTTTGAAAGTTCAAAGAATTTCAGAGTGAAGTCGAAAATCATCGTAACAAGAAAACAAAGTTTCTACGATCTGATCGCAGAGACAAATATTTGAGTTACGAGTTTGGTCTTCATTTGAAACAATGTGGAATAGTTTCGCAACTCACACCACCTGGAACACCACAGCGTAATGGTGTGTCCGAACGTCATAACCGTACTTTATTAGATATAGTGCAATCTATGATGTCTCTTACCGATTTATCACTATTGTTTTGGCGTTATGCATTAGAGACAACTGCATTCACGTTAAATAGGGCACCATCTAAAATTCGTCGAGATGACACCATATGAACCGTGGTTTGGCAAGAAAACCAAGTTGTCGTTCCTTAAAGTTTGGGGCTGCGATGCTTATGCGAAAAAGCTTCGACCTGATAAGCTCGAACCCAAATCGGAGAAATGTGTCTTCATAGGATACCCAAACAAAACTGTGGGTACACCTTCTATCACAGATCCAAAGGCAAGATATTCGTTGCTAAGAATGGATCCTTTCAAGAGAAGGAGTTTCTCTCAAAAGAAGTGAGTGGGAGAAAAGTAGAACTTGATGAGGTAAATGTACCTGCTCCCGAATTGGAAAGTACTTCATCACAGAAATCAGTTCCAGTGATTCCTACACAAATTAGTGAGGAAGCTAATGATAATGATCATGAAACTTCTGATCAAGTTACTACCAAACCTCGTAGGTCAACCAGAGTAAGATCCGCACCAGAGTGGTACAGTAATCCTATTCTGGAGGTCATGTTACTTGACCAAGACGAACCTATGAACTATGAGGAAGTGATGATGAGCCCAGATTCCGCGAAATGGCTCGAGGCCATGAAATCTGAGATGGGATCCATGTATGAGAACAAAGTGTGGACTATGATTGACTTGCCTATTGATCAGTGAGCCATTGAGAATAAATGGATCTTCAAGAGGAAGGAAGACGCTGATAGTAGTGTTAATATCTACAACGCTCGAATTGTCGCAAAAAGGTTTTTGACAAGTTCAAGATGTTGACTACGATGAGATTTTCTCACTCGTATCGATGCTTAAAAGTCTGTCCAAATCATGTTAGCAGTTGCCGCATTTTAGGAAATCTAGCAAATGGATATCAAAACTACATTCCTTAATGGATTAATTAAAGAAGAGTTGTATATGATGCAACCAGAGGGTTTTGTCAATCCTAAAGGTGCTAACAAAGTGTACAAGCTCCAGCGATCCATCTATGGAATGGTGCAAGCATCTTGGAGTTGGAATATTCGCTTTGATGAGTTGATCAAAGCATATAGTTTTATACAGACTTTTGGAGAAGCCTGTATTTACAAGAAAGTGAGTGGGAGCACTACAACCTTTCTGATAAGTATATGTGAATGACATATTGATGATCAGAAATGATGTAGAATTTTCTGGAAAGCATAAAGGAGAGTTGACAGGAGTTTTTCAAAGAAAGACCTCGGTAAAGCTTCTTACATATTGAGCATCAAGATTTATAGAGATAGATCAAGACGCTTGATAAGACTTTCGACAAAGTATATACCTTGAGAAGATTTTGAAGTAGTTCAAAATGGAACAGTCAAAGAAGGACTTCTTGCCTGTATTGCAAGGTGTGAAATTGAGTAAAGACTCAAAACCCAACCATGGCAGAAAATAGAAAGAGAATGAAAAATCATTCCCTATGCCTCAGTCATAGGTTCTATAAAGTATGCTATGTTGTGTACCAGACCTATTGTGTACCTCACCATGATTTTGGCAAGAGGGTACAATAGTGATCTAGGAGTAGATCACTGGACAACAGTCAAAATTATCCTTAGAGGACTAAGGAGATATTTCTCGGTTATGGATATGACAAAGGGTTCGTTTTAAAGAGTTACGCCGATGCAAGCTTTGACACTGATCCAGATGACTCTAAGTCTCAATTTGGACATATTGAAAGTGTGGGAGCAATTAGTTAGAGTAGCTCCGTGCAGAGCATTGAAGACATAGAAAATTTGCAAAATACACACGGCTCTGAATGTGCCAGACCCGTTGACTAAACTTCTCTCACAAGAAAAACATGATCACACCTTAGTACTCTTTGGGTGTTAATCACATGGTAATGTGAACTAGATTATTTGACTCTAGTAAACCCTTTGGGTGTTGGTCACATGGAGATCTGAACTATGGGTGTTAATCACATGATGATGTGAACTTTTGGTGTTAAATCACATGGTGATGTGAACTAGATTATTGAATCTAGTGCAAGTGGGAGACTGAAGGAAATATTCCCTAGAGGCAATAATAAAGTTGTTATTTATATTTCCTTATATCATGATAAATGTTTATTATTCATGCTAGAATTGTATTAACCGTAAACCTAGTACATGTGTGAATAAATAGACAAATAGAGTGTCCCTGGTATGCCTCTACTTGAATAGCTCATTAATCAAAGATGGTTAAGTTTCCTAGCCACAGACATGTGTTGTCATTTGATGAACGGATCACATCATTAGAGAATTATGTGATGGACAAGACCCATCTGTTAGGTGAGCACTATGATCGTTTAGTTTATTGCTATTGCTTTCTTCATGACTTATACATGTTCCTATCACTATGATATTATGCAACTCCCGAATACTGGAGGAACACTTAGTGTGCTATTAAACGTCACAACTTAACTGGGTGATTATAAAGATGCTCTACAGGTGTCTCTGATGGTGTTTGTTGGGTCGGCATAGATCGAGATTAGGATTATCACTCCGTGTTTCGGAGAGGTATCTCTGGGCCCTCTCGTTAATGCACATCACTATAAGCCTTGCAAGCAATGTGACTAATGAGTTAGTCACGGGATGATGCACTATGGAATGAGTAAAGAGACTTGCCGGTAATAAGATTGAACTAGGTATTGAGATACCAACGATCGAATCTCGGGCAAGTAACATATCGATGACAAATGGAACAACGTAGGTTGTTATGCAGTTTGACCGATAAACATCTTCGTAGAGTATGTGGGAGCCAATATGAGCATCCAGGTTCTGCTATTGGTTATTGACCAGAGATGAGTCCTGAGCATGTTTACATAGTTCTCGAACCCACAGGGTCCGCACGCTTAACGTTCGATTACGATCGGTATTATGAGTTTATGTGTTTTGATGTACCGAAGGTTGTTCGGAGTCCCGGATGAGATCACGGACATGATGAGGAGTCTCTAAATGGTCGAGACATAAAGATTAATTTATCGGAAGGTTATATTCGGACACCGGAAAGGTTCCGGCGGTCACCGGATAAATATCAGAGTACCGGGGAGTTACCAGAACCCCCCGGGGGGTCAATGGGCCTTCATGAGCCTTAGTGGAAATAGAGGGAAGCAAGGGAGCTGTGGGGAGCGCCCCCATAGGCCCAAACCGAATTGGTTTAGGGATTGGGGGCCGTCCCCATCTTTCCTTCTCCCCCCTCCTCTTTCCTTCCACTCCTAGTTAGACTAGGATTGGGGAACCTACTCCTAGTAGGAGTAGGATTCCCCCCCTTGGGGGTGCACCCTATGAGGCCGCCGACCCCCTACCCTTGCTCCTTTATATACGGGGGAGGGGGGCATCCCTAGGACACACAAGTTGATAGTTGTCTTAGCTGTGTGCGGTGCCCCCTCCGCCATATTCAACCTCGGTCACATTGTCGTAGTGCTTAGGCGAAGCCTTGCGCCGGTAACTTCATCATCACTGTCTCCATGCTGTCGTGCTGACGAAACTCTCCCTCGGCCTCAACTTGATCAAGAGTACAAGGGACGTCATCAAGCTGAACGTGTGCTGAACACGGAGGTGTTGTACGTTCGGTGCTGAGATCAGTTAGATCGTGAAGACGTACGACTACATCAACCACGTTGTCATAACGCTTTCGCTTTAGGTCTACGAGGGTACATAGACAACACTCTACCCTCTCGTTGCTATGCATCACCTAGATGGATCTTTCGTGAGCGTAGGAAACTTTTGAAATTACTGCGTTCCCCAACAAAGGATGGGGTGGCAGACGGAGGAGGCTGGCCGTAGTGGGGAGGTTGTTGTGGCGCCAATGGTGTATGAATGGGGAAATGGACCGGGGGGGGGGGGATCTCAAACTTTGGGACGCGCTGTCTGAAATGTGGGGAAGTTACGAACTTATCCCCCGTTTAAAATTCCGGACATCATGTTGGTTGGGGATAGGACGGTAATCTCGCATCTCCCCAATATTTGCCGGTAGCGATTACATGTGAGGAGAGGGTGTTTTGCCGCCCACGGTTGGCGCCCATGGTGTATGAACAAGGCTGATAGGTAGGGCGGTTGTGTGACGTCTGAGGGAAGTTACACATCTGCCCCTATTTAAAATATTTGCCTACATGGATTTCGGACGAGGAGAGTTATTTTGCCACCCACTGTGTATGAATGGGTAAATGGATGGAGAGACACATGTCTTTCGGACGAGCTTGAGTCAAATGTGTTTTCCACCCACGTTTGGCACCCACTGTGTCTGAATAGGCTCGGAGGCGGTCGTGTCACGTCTGATTGAAGTTACTAGTCTACCCCTATCGACAACAGTGTAAATCAGGTTGATTAGGATGTCAAGTGTCAGGGGTGGACAGTAATTTCCATCTCGCAAACACTTGCTTCGGGCAGCCGACAAACGATAGTGGGTGTTTTGCCACTTCGTTCAAAATTTGGGAGAATTAGCATTCACGTTTACCTTGGGACCTGGCAACTAAATTCAAATCCAATTTGTATTCGATTACGAATATCCATACATAATTGTACGTTTTGTTATTTATTTCTTCAAAACCACGAAAAAGATTTATTCCACCTTTATATATGACTATGATTTAGAAATGCCATGATCTTCGAATTCAGTAGGTTGGATACACTTCGAGTCAAACAGTTATTTCATCCAATACAATATGCTCAAACAAAAAATAGTTCACCTTATGTCAATCATACAAGTATTGAGGATTACCTCGCCTAAAAAATTCAGATCATTACAACACATGGAGAACATAGGGGGTCTTACAACATAATCCATTCAGAGACATGACACAACATGCAAGTATAATAATCTAATGAAAATTTCAACTGGTATCTAAAGAAGAACTGGGATTACCCTGGGCTTCAGATAGCAGAAGCAGTAGGACCTCCTCCGTCTTCAAATGCAACATTCTTACTTACTCGAATTCTTGGGTTGCTTGCATAATGCATGCAGCTAATTGCATAATTTCTAGCCAGATCAAGATTACCTCATTCATGCCAGCCACACCATCTCTTTCTGCCTCTAGTAGAGCCTCAAGAACTATAATATCTATGCTTAGACTGCTCTCCGACCGTTTTGCTTCTAAACTGCTACCATCTGGTAACATGGATGGCGCACTGCTTCCACAAATAGATTCTGGGGTTGTATATTGTGTCCTAGTGTGAATGGCATCCTGAAAGGTTGCCGCTGGACATAATAGTAAGAGATAGTTATCGCAAGATCCCTGCAGTAAGCTTACATGGTAAACGACATACGAATTATTGCCGAGCATGGCAAGCTATATTTAAATGGTTTGAAGCAGCATCAGCCGAAAATAAATTAAAAGGGTAAGATGAAACTAGAGATGTAAGTGGAAAATAAACGACATCCGCCAGTCCCATCTAGTTGGTTTTTGCTAACTCCCTGTTCATTTTCCTCAAAAAACAAAAACTCTTTTGAACTATTAATACGTCTCGTACGTATCTATAATTTTTGATTGTTCCATGCTATTATATTATCATTCATGGATGTTTTACAATCATTTTATAGTCATTTTATATCATTTTTTGTACTAACCTATTGACATAGTGCCAAGTGCCAGTTGTTGTTTTCTGCTTGTTCTTTACATTGCAGGAAATCAATAACAAACGGAGTCCAAACGCAGTGAAACTTTTTGTGGATTTTTTTGGACCAAAAAACATCCAGTGGGCTAAAGAAGTACCGAGGAGGGGGCCTGAGGTGAGCACAAGACACCTGGGCGCACCTAGAGGCCCAACCGCGCCCAAGTGGGTTGTGCCCACCTCGGTGGCCTCTCGAACCACCTCTTTGCTCTGTAAATACCACAATATTCCAAAACTCTATGGGAGTCGATGAAAATCAATTCGAGCCACCGCAAGTTCCAGAAACACCAGATCCAATCTAGATACCATCACAGAGGGGTTCATCATGCCCATTGGTGCCTCTCCGATGATGCGTGAGTAGTTCTTTGTAGACCTACGGGTCCATAGTTAGTAGCTAGATGGCTTCCTCTGTCTCTTTTAATTTTCAATACAATGGTCTCTTGGAGATCCATATGATGTAACTCTTTTTGCGGTGTGTTTGCTGGGATCCGATAAACTTTGAGTTTATGATCAGATCTATCTTTGTATCCATGAAAGTTATTTGAGTCTTCTTTGAATCTCTTATATGCAAGATTGCTTATAGCCTCGTATTTCTTCTCCAATATTTGGGTTTTGTTTGGCCAACTTGATCTATTTATCTTGCAATGGGAAGAGGTGCTTTGTGATGGGTTCGATCTTACGGTGCTTGATCCCAGTGGCAGAAGGGGACCCGACACGTATGTATCATTGCCGATAAGGATAACAAGATGGGGTCTATTTCTACATAAATAGATCTTTTCAACATCATTTCATCGTTCTTATTGCATACTCCATCTTTCCGTGAACTTAATACACTAGATGCATGCTGGATAGCGGTCGATATGTGGAGTAATAGTAGTAGATGCAGGCAGGAGTCGTTCTATTAATCTTGGACATGATGCCTATATAATGATCATTGCCTGGATATCGTCATGATTATTTTATGTTCTATCAATTGCCCAACAGTAATTCGTTTACCCAACATTTGCCATTTTTCTGGAGAGAAGCCACTAGTGAAATCTAGAGCCCTCGGGTCTCTTCTTTATTATATTTGCCTTTGTGATCTATTTTATTTGCTTTTATTTTCAGATTTATTAAACCAAAAATACAAAAATACCTTGCTGCACTTTATTTTATTTGTCGTTCGATCTATCAATTTATTACAACTTTCTCACGTATGTTTGCCAATTTCTGGCATCGTTAGCCGAAAGGGATTAACAACCCCTTTAATATGTCGGGTTGCAAGTATTTGTTATTTGTATGCAGGTGATGTTCATGTAGTGTTGCGTGGTTCTCCTACTGGTTTGATAACCTTGGTCTCATCACTGAGGGAAATACCTACCATTGCTGTGCTGCATCATCCCTTCCTCTTTGGGAAAGACCAACTTAGTTCAAGCAAACATCAGCTATCAAACCACTAGTGGACTTTAATCGGGATTAAATAGGATCCCGTTGACATCCCTAGTTGAAAGGAGTGTACCACCGCTATATTTAAGTTGCCAAGGCATCTAAGCAGTTGAAATAATCTGAGAAAGCACTTAACAGTGTGGCCTCATATAAACTACGAAGACGGTCTTGTGATGAAGTTCATAGGAAAAGTTAAGGACTCAAATGAACTAGGCATGCATTTCTTTACTATAGTACAACAGGCACTGCTGACATATTGGCCAACTCAGGTATAGCCTAATAAGTAACAAACAAGCATTTGAATCAGCAATACAGCAAAGCAGAAAACTGAAATATTTGTAATTCTATAGGATTACAGGTTGAGGGCACAAGCCAAGAAAGCAGCCCACATGCATTAAATTTCACATGTACTAAAACACAATGGCTTACCATATGTTGATGTGAAGCCTCCTGCTGTTGCAATGTTCTTTGAAGATATTGTCAGCATCTCGTGGTTGCAAATTTAGTTGTTGTAGTTTATTCTGCACCCTCTATTTAGGTAAAATTAATTTTAATCGCATGCGCTGGTTCGAATTGGTCATCAATGGTTCATCTAAACTAATGAAAGAAGGGTGTGTGCTTACACGACAATATATGTGCTTCACTCTATTTTTATGCTTGTTTGAGGTGCCAGCCCCAAAAGAACAAATATTTTGCTTGATGGGGTTGGCAGCGCCATAATTAATAGAAGCATCAAATTAGTCATGCAACTTGGGAAGATCAAGAACGCACAAAAAAGTAATGAACAGATGCTCGGAGCAGTGATGTAATAGCTAGCATCAGAAAATGTAGGGTAAAATGAACAAAAAGCAGCGGAACCACATGCTAGTTTTGTGATGTGTAATTAAGCATACAGACCATGAAGCAGTCTGATGGATTCAATAGGTGGGATCAAAACAACACCATTATCATAAATATAGCATGCAAGAAGTAAAATATTAGGTAGTGATATCTAGGAAGTACAGTAATACTTAGGACAAAACTAAAGCATTGTAGCTATATGTGCACTGGTTTGTAATCTAGGACATGTATAATGTGTCTCATGAAGAATTGATTGATGCCCTGAAGAAATTCAAAGGTGTGGTGCTCATGCTAAGAAAGTGAACGTAGGCGCCGGCCGTTGGATAATAGTACCTGATTCTCGGTGGCGTATGGGTATCGTTATCATACTTGATAGCTAATGATCGTCGATGGTGCTCGTGTTGTGGTTGAGTTTGGGCCGGCTGTTGCCGTTGCTCAAGCGGCTCCGGTGCTTCGGTTGCTGCACCTGGCGACATACAAGAAAGCTCATCCGTGGTAAGTGAACAGTTCCACGATAAAGAAGAGAAAACCCGAAGGAGTTCAAATCGAAATAACCTGATGAGGCTGCGGCATCAGTAAAGCAGGGTCGGCGGAGTTGAATATGGTGTCCGTGCAGTAAGTCCGGTGCAGTGGACAAAGGCGTAGGTGAAGCACATCCGACATGGTGTATAGTGCTTTCGGTGAGGCGGATCTGTTGCGGTGAACAAGGGCTTGTATGAAGGGCCAGCGATGGGCGGACGAGGGAGTGAGTGAAGGGCCTACACTGTGGTGGAAAAGGGCGCCAGTGAAGCAGATTCGGTGCAGTGGACCATGATGGCGGTCAAGGAGATCTGGAGTGGTGGACAAGCCAGTCGTTGAAGCGGCTCCAGTGAAGGTGAGTTGGCAATTGGGGGTTCCAAGGTGCGGAAGGTTGATCCGGAGGGGTGTGAGGTCCACCACTGTGGCGGAGTACTAGATTCGGCGGCTTGGCGTGGTTGGGGGGGTCGAGGAGGGGAAGGGGAGGGGATCTAGAGAAGAATGTTGGGGGCAAAGAGGGGAAAACAATGGAGTTACCGAAGCATCCCTTTTCCATTCATGTGGCAGGGGTAAAATAGGAATATCGCAGGGCTAAACTTTTGGGCGCGAGATATTTCGATGTGAGAGGGATGTTTGAAAGCTTTTGGTGCCTAAAATTAAGTGTTCTGCTCTAGTACGACCGACTATGATATCATGGCCGAGAATTTATTTGTTGTGCACGCAAAAAAGTGCAAATTTCAAAAATCAGTGTCTCCAACTCGAAACTTAGATTGTCCATTCAATTCAAATATGGATCATTGAGCTAGTGCAAGCGAATAACATAATATGGTCCAATTCAAATGAAATTCCAAATGTGTTTATCCTAAATATGATGACTAAAGGAAAAACGTGTATGTGTATGAATAAAGTGGATGATTATAAAGATTGAACATGCCCATATGTGTATATCTCTAGGTTTGATATATGAATTTGAAATCACGAAACCCCGGCTTAAAAATGTACCACTGTTTAAATGAATTACAAAAGCTAATGATGGAGTCGAATTCCAAAGTTCTAATCTTAGGTTTGTAATTCTGGTACTTCAATATAAATCATGCCTGTTAAAAAGTATCGTCATCTCATAGTCCAAATGTGAAACAAATTGATCAACCATGAGTGCACACACTATTGACCATATATATCTCAATTACGCTAATGTCCCTCAAATATATATAGGCACCTCACTCCTTATCTGAAACCACCCCCCGCCCCCGCACACACAAGTCATTCTCTCCCCCGGACATGAACATAGGACCACATTAACACCCCCCTATCTTCTGAAGTCCAGACCCCAATATAGGTCTCTAACACTTTGTTTCTCGGTCATGCACACATCTCTTCCCCCACTCTCTAGGTCTCCCGGCATCTCTCTTTCCCAAGCACACGCACTATATAGAGTGTATCTTTCCCATACACACAAAAACGTCGCCCCCAAACGTCTATCTCCCTAGTTATGTGGTTCTTGCACACTCACCTCACACACCACCCCCACTACGAACAAGCACACTTTATCTCCTTGTACACCACCCGCCCTAGCTCCTTCCCTATATACATATATGTCGTGACTCTTTCCATAGCTCCCTAATGTATCATCGTTCTCAATCTCGCACGTTGTTCTCTACCCCATCTATTCTAGATTTCTCATAAAGTCCCTATCACATACAGGATGACTCGCTTCCCTTGCGTCTCCGTACATAGGCCACTTTCGAAAAACATCAACATTTTCTCCCTATCTATACGCCACTTCTGCACACAAATGACCCCTCTCTCTCCCCCTATCTTCCTCTCTCTCTCCCTCGCTAGCTCTCTCTCGCTCGCTCTCACACCCCTCTCCCACACACACTCGGTGTCTCTTCCAAATAGTATGCTCCCCGCCCGCACCCATGCTATCCAGCTACTACACATGCCTTTGTCTCTCTTTGACACACATGTCACACCATTCCCCCTTCCCTATACTAGGTTTACATAATTAGTGGTCTCTCTTCTCCACATACACACACTCCCTCTCTCACACACACATGCACAAACATGCACAGACATGCACAAACACCCATCTATTTGGATCCTTCTTTTAGGAGACACACCCTTGTATATTCCACTACAAAAAAGACACATCCGTGACATTTTGGGCCGAACGAAATTTTTTCTGTCATACTTATGACACTTCTATGATGATGATTATGACAAAACCCGGTATCATCATGACAAAAATGGGCTTTTTGTCCTGGTAGGGCTGGAGACGCAGCTGCATGACATTTGGGCTGTCCATGACGGGAAAAACCGTGGTAGAAGCGAGGGCGAGGAAAATTTCGTGGAGTTCCCGGTTATGGTGGGTGGTCGGGGGCTGAGCGATGCGCGTTTCTCTCATACACGTACGCGCGTGTGTGCAAGGTGTTGGCTCTAACTGAACCCGAGCGAGGCGTTGGGCTCTAATTGAACCCGAGCGATTGCACTGCAGGCTACACGTTACTGAACCCAAGCGATCGATCTATGGCTGTTAACTGAACCCGATCGAGCAATTCCTTCACAACAGCTGCTAACTGAAGCCGATCGATGTTCTCTCTGGATGAACAATGAGTGTTGTGGGAGGGGGTGGGGGGTGGGGGTTGGATGAACAATGAGCGGTGGGGGTGGATGAACGGGACCCCTTGGCGTTGCTTCTGGATGAAGAGGACCCGGATCGATTGAGCCAGTTGGGCTTGATGAACAGGACCTCGTGGAGGGCTGGATGAATAGGACGACCCCATGGAGGGCTGGATTAACAGTAGACGGTGGAGGGGTGGATGAATAGTAGCCCATGGAGCGGTGGTTGAATAGGAGCCCGTGGAGAGGGATGGTTGAACAGTAGCCGGTGGAGTAGCGCGCGGTGGAGGCTGGATAAACAGGAGCCCATGGATGAACAGTCGTGGATGGAGGCTGGAGGAGGTCGACGGTGGATGACCAGTAGCCCGTGGAGGCTGGAGGAGGTCGACGGTGAAGATGAACAGTATCCCGTGGAGTCCCGTTTTGCGGTATGCCACACCCCTCCCGATGAACAGGACCCCCGTTTCGACCGTAGCGCTCCAACACAATTCTGTTTTGCAGTACGCCACACCCCTCCCGATCAACAGGACCCCGTTTCGACTGTAGGATGCCCAACACAAGTCCGTTTCCTCCGTTTTGCAGTACGCCAGACCCCTCCCGATGAACATGATCCCGTTTCGAACGTGGCTGGTCAAACACAAGGCCGTTTCGTCCGTTCTGAGGTACGCCAGGCCTCGTTTCCATCGCCTATTCCGTCCAAGCCGGTTGGCTCCCACGCGTTGCGTTGCCTCCAGATGAACACGACGCATTCCGTTACCTACCCATGAACACGACGTATTCCGTTGCCTCCCCATGAACACGATGACGATGCATTTTTTCCGTTTCGACCCAGCCATGTACACGAGCCCTGGCCGTACGTATGCGCGAGTAGGCGTTCGAGACCCCGCCCATATGTACGTATGTGGGCGTATTTTCTTTCTTGCACCCTGGCCGTTGTACGTACGTGTACATGCTATGTGCACGCCTCTACTATGACATGTGCGCACCTCTACATCGACCAGTATATATGTACAGACACGTTCGCGACCAGAATGACAATGCTACGTACGCTTCGACAATGTGGGTCCCGACTGACAGGCACTTCCTTGCGTGCGAAGATGTAGCTGGTGGGTCCCAGCAGTCAGGGGGGATAATCATTTTTTTCCCGGATGCACTTCCTTGCATGCGAAGATGTAGCTGGTGGGTCCCAGCAGTCAGGGGGGAAACCTTTTTTTGCGAAATACGGTGGCCCGTCCGGTGGATCCCTGCTGTCAGGTGGAGGAATAATTATTTTGTGTGTAATAAGGAGGCACTTCCTTGCGGCTGTCGTGGACCCGGTTGGCAACCTCTCCACGTACAGTACTCTTCCGATGGAAGTCGGCCGTTGACCACATTGACCACGCCGCGCCGAGAGCACAACGGCGGTGGACTAAGGCGAGGCTTAGGAAGGGGACGACGCGGAGCCGGGGAAGACACGTCAATGGATGCCCTCACAGAGAGGAGTACGAGGGTTCACTGGTTCGGCTGCGGTGTGAGGCTGCCATCGCCGCAGAATAACATGGGGTGTGGGTGAGTAGAGGGATGGCCTTCCCAGCAGTGGGAGTAGTAGGAGGCGGTGAGGCCTCCACGGCATCACAGCCGGCCACGGGAGGCAGGAGCATGAGGCACGACCGACGCTGCTTTGGGCGGCAGGAGCAAGAAGACCAGAGGTTGAAGAAGCACTACGGCCATTGGATGGACATCGTACGGTCACTAGGGCTAGAATCGTTCATATTGACTAAGTTGACAAAGCCCTCCGTCCCCATCAACTTAGTAGGCCCACAAGTCAGCCTCCCACCAAGGTGGGTCCCAGCTAGCCGGGGGAGTATTCATTTTTTGGGCGTAATAAGGAGGCACTTCCGGTGGGTCCTAGCTGACAGCGAGGGGAACGTTTTTTTCACGAACTACGGTGCCTCGTCTGGTGGGTCCCTGCTGTCAGGTAGAGGAATAATTATTTTGCGCGTATAATAAGGAGGCACTTCCTTGCGCCATCCTGGACCCAGCTGTCAGCCTCTCCACGTACAGTACTCTTCCGATGGAAGTCGGTCATTGACCACGCCACGCCAAGAGCACTAGGGTGGTGGACGACGGTGAGGCCTAGGAAGGGGACAACGTGGAGCAGGGGAAGACATAGCAGTGGAAGCCCGCGCGGAGAGGAGTACAAGGGTTCACTTGTTCGGTTGCGGTGTGAGGGTGCCATCGCCGCAGAATAACAGGGGGTGCCAGTGAGTAGAGGGATGGCTTGGCCAGCGGTGGGAGTAGTACGGGGTGGTGAGGCTTCCGCGGCATCACAGCCGGCCACGGGAGGCAGGAGCACGCGGCACGACCGGCACTGCTTTGGGCGGCTGGAGCAAGAAGACCAGAGGTTGAAGAAGCACTATGGCCGTTGGATGGACATTGTACGGTCACTTCAGCTAGAATCATTTATATTGACTAAGTTGGCAAAGCCCTTGGTACGCGTCGACTTAGTAGGCCCACATCTCGGATTTGGCAGAGAACATATTGCCCATTTGCGATTTGTAAGAATGTACAACCCATTTTTAAATTCTAATGGAATTTACTATAGCCCATTTACAGGTTGTTAAAAGTACATCCCAACTTCTAGCTAAGACAACTATTAATAATTTCAAACAACCGGTCAAAACAGAAATCAAAAAAAATTCCCACATTTTAATGTGATTCGAAATATATTTATCCGAAATTTCTAGTCAGGTTAAATATAATTTCAAAGGGACAATTGCATTTTTACCCCTAGTTGGTTCCTACCCACGGGTTTTGCCCTTACCTTTCAAGCTTGCTCAGTTTTGCCCTTACTTTTTCCATCAAGGTCCCTCAGATGCCCTTTGACAGTTTGACCAAAACTTTAAAAATTCATAACTAAATCATACAAACTCAGAAAAATGCAAATAAGATATCAAAATGTTCAGAAACATTACCTTTATGGGCATATCATTTGCATTCAGGACAAAAGCATTGTTTAAACTACCCGAGGTAATTAATATTATTAACATGATTAAAAATAAATTGTTTATACCTATTTATTCTTAATAATGTTAATCACATTAATTACCTCGGGTAGTTTAAATGATGCTTTTATCCCGAATGCAAATGATATGCCCATATAGGTAATGTTTATCTGAACATTTTGATATATTATTTGCATTTTTCTGAGTTCATGCGAATTAGTTATGAATTTTCAAAGTTTTGGTCAAATGGTGAAAGGGCATTCGAGGGACCTCGATGGAAAAACTAAGGGCGAAACTGAGCAAGCTCGAAAAGTAAGGGCAAAACCCATGGGTAGGAACCAACTAGGGGTAAAAATGCAATTGTCCCAATTTCAAAATAAAGTTGTATTACGTTAAAATCCAATGAAATATTGCGTGCGCAACAAGTAATGAAATTAAAAATTTCAAATTCCAAAAATAATATATTTTTAAACTAATAACGCATTTGGTGCATAGTTACTGCCCAGTTATTATAATTACATCCCATTTATTAATTCTTAAAGTCCATTTTCTTGTTAAGCCTAATGCATACCTCCTAGGAAAGTTTGCAGCCCAGCGGAGAGGAGAATAACAAGTTGACCCGGATATTGTGTACAACTGTCGGCCCGGTTGCATTGCTAATGTTGAAAAAAGGCCTGTGTAGTACAGTACAACCTAACATGGCTACTCAGCCCACATTCAGCGACACCGAAAAGGCCCAAACAAGGCTTCTGTATAACTTTTTTGAAGTCACTAAGCTCAATTAATAACTTAAGAAAAAAGTTAAATTAAAGTGGGACCTAATTAAAAGATGTCACGAGCAAATAAATAATTCAACGGGTCCCACCTGTGTGTGTGTGTGTGAGAGAGATAGAGATAGAGATAGAGAGAGAGACCCATCGGTCGATGCTCGTAAATACATCTTTCAGCCATATGCATTGCTGAAGCTCAGTAAAAACTTATATAGTTGACACAATCATATAGAACATCATAGCACACAGAACTTGCATACAAAAATTTCACGCAGGCGGCACAATCAGGATGGAAGCAGTGGATCGCTACGGGTAGGGCTATGTTGAAACCAACAAAGACATACATAACGGTTCATCGTCTTTATCAATGACGGGGAAATATCTTCAATGTTGTGTAAAGAAAACAGACAGACAACACAATAAGTTCTGCTAGCACATTAAGTTGACGTACAACCCTTTCTAAAAAAAGTTCAGGTACAAAATTAGAACAGGTCACAATCAAATGTACAGGCATATCAGTGCTTCACACCCATAGCTCGGATTTAACTAGTATCTGAGAATATTCAGTTGTTACCTCAAATTAGAGCACATCCAGGAAGCCAGCCCTGCCTCTTCTCCCAAAGAAGCAGTGGCCTCCGCCGCGCGATGGAGTAGGCCCTGTGCCATCCATCGTTTCGAGCAACACGGAGAAAGTCTGACGTTGACTCCTGTAATGGACGTCATCGACGGACCCTAGCACCAGCAGTGGCGATAGGACTTCGATTGATGGATTGACCACTTCTTCGACATGCGCTAACACGCGATACAGGTACATCCCTAATGTGGCAGCCTTGGTGGCGATGAATAGTACAACCCCAGTTCCTGCACTGGTATCTCAACACCAATCACCTTCGGTATGGTAGACGGCTTCTTCATCCATGCGATAACCGTCAGAGCCCAGCTATCTCGAGTAACAAACATACTTACGAGCTCACCTCCAAGGTCGTTGATAAGCTCATTCATGGACTCGCTGTTCCAAGCACGTCGAGACATGCTGTGGAAGGTAATCTTTGTTAAAAACTCAAGCTCAGAGGACACCGAGCCCCATCCTGGGTGCCACCGATCAAAGCTCACCAGCGCGCCATCACAGCACAAATGCCCAGAAGATTCAAACACACGACTGCAGTAGAAAGTTGTCCGGAACCTGACAAAGAAATCAGCCGGTGGCAGACAGAGTTCGACGAGCAAGTCACTTATTTGGATGCCATGCGCAATGCCAAGAGCTTTGACAAGGTTGTCCGGCGAGACGGGAGGCTGGTCACTGTTGATGGTTAGCATTAGCACTTTGCCGGCACTGGTCGTCAAGCGTCGCCATGCCACTGTTGAGTGACAACATGCAGCAACCGTAGGCAGGACGGACCTCAGGATCTTCGGCTCGGAGATCCGCGTTGACCGGCGACATGATAGTGCGCTTGAGTACATGGAGTACAGGAGGGGGATTTGGGGGAACTGGAGTAGGAATCAAGATTCCAGAGGTGGGGGATGGGAGGGAGATTGGGGATGAAAAGGTAGCATGAATTTCAAGCACGCGCCAATATGCTCTCGGCGCGCAAGCGCACGAAAACACCGGTGGCACCCAAATGTCGGCCTAAGATTCCTTATTCTTTCTTTTTTGGAGAGCCCGACCTTTTTTAGGATCTTTTGAGAGCCCGTCCTGAGAGTCATAATTGACCTGTTTGGCATTGCGTTACCACTCGGCCCATATTCAACGACACCTCACTGGCCCAAACAAGCGTACATCATCGAAAAGACACTGAGCTCAAATTATATAACTTGAAAAAAGGAGATACACTCTGAATAGTGGAGAATGGTGATGCCCTCATTTAGCCCACCAGTAGTTTGAGACAATAAATAGTTCGAAGCAACGATATATACAACATTTAAACACTGACTAGTGACTACTACTGACATAAACAACAAGACATGATAGTTCATAAGAAGTCTTGCTACACCACGAAAACGCACTCATCTGCAGCGCTCAGACTCTCGTGATCCAGATGAGAATGACATTTGTAACATCCCAAATTTTCAATATGGAATGTTATACATAGATCATCATTGCATATCATATTTTATTGCATTTTGGCTTGATCCGAGAAATTTCACGCAACTCAAGGACCCACGGAGAGAGTTAGGAATTTCGTTATTTTCATATTTGGGTTTTCTCAAATTTTGAAAATAGGATCATTTGATTTTATTTATTTTATCTTCAATTATTTCTACTCTGAAAATTATGAGAAAGGGAATAAAATGACTTTCCCAAAATAAAGAAATATTGAGGATTTGATAATAAAATCAAAGAAGATTTTATTTTGGAGTTTATTGCTATTTTATTTGAATTTAGGAAAATGCGCATTTTTTGAAATTGCATTTAGGCCCCAAATAAATGTTCATCTTAACC
Source organism: Triticum aestivum (assembly GCF_018294505.1). Lineage (NCBI taxonomy): Eukaryota > Viridiplantae > Streptophyta > Magnoliopsida > Poales > Poaceae > Triticum > Triticum aestivum. The sequence continues at coordinate 628,261,351 of NC_057807.1, forward strand.
GGCTTGATTTTAGAAGTCGGGGAAAATTTATTTTGGGATTTTTGGAGTCCGTTTAGTATTTCTTTTATTTGTTTTTCTGCGCGTAATGTTTTAAAAAAACGAAAGCGACTTTGGGCCGTGTTCGGCCATGACTCCGCCTGGCCGAGGCCTTTATAATGCGCCGCCCGAGCCCACCAGCCCGCCCCCGCCTGAAACCCTAACCCTAAGTAGCCGTCCCCGCCGCCGCCGCCGTCGCACACCGCCACCCCGGTTCCCGCGCCACCGCCGCGCACCGCCGCCAAAGTGGCACGCCGCCGGCGCCGCCGCACACCGCCGCCCCGTCGACTGCGTCGTCTCCCCGCCAACCCCGCCGCCGACCCTGTTGCCCCTTGCTGAAGTAAGCCATCGCCTCGCCGCCGACGGTTTTTCTCATGAAAACCGTTCGGTTTTTCCGCCGGTTTTTCATTGGTTTTTTTATTAAAAAAACCCTAGATTCATATTTTTTCCCGGTTTAGTTTGTTTAGCGAACGTTCGTCCGTACGTTCATTTTAACGAACAATTTTCATCGTTTAGCCGCAGACAGCGAACGTTCGTTCGTTAGCCTGTCCGCTAGTTTTTTTTTCCGAATTTTCCGCGATTATTTCTGATCGCGATTTCTGATCTGTTTTTCGTTCTAGTTTAACTTTTCACTCGTTTATCGGAATCAGGCGATTTAAGCGCCTAGAGTTTCGTCTCGAAACCCTCTTTCCGATTAATCAACTCAAACCAGTTTTTGCTACTGTAAAATTTTACTTAAGTCCAGAATAGTAAATGAAGTTTGTTTCTTTCGACGTTTGACTTTATTTGCTTTGTTTGTTTTGATTCTTTTTGCAAACCGGAGTTCTTAAGTTGAACTTTCTGGTTAGATCTTTTATTTGAGTTTTACCTGTGCATTAGATGAGTGTTTATTGTATGCTTGTTTGTTTGCGATAGAGTACTTGGAGTGCGCCGCTTGCTACTTTGAATCGCTAGGTTTCGCGGATCATCAGCAAGGCAAGTAACACTTGGATCATACCTCCTTATTACCCAGTTTTATTGCATTAGATCAATCCTCAAATAATTACATGATTAGGATCTGATTTAATATGTGGGTTCTGGGAAGTAGATGAGGTACTGCCTATTACCTGTTATATTATCAAACCTTTGGGAGTTACTCCATGTTTTCTTATTATGCCATGCTATGCTAGTAGACGTGGATTGGGTGAGTGTATCCATGACAGATGTGAGTTTGTTTAATTAATGGTTTATTTAAGGTGGCAACTTTAATACACATCTGGGTGGATGAGGTACCTGGGTATTCTAGGATTGCCTATTTTTTTTATGGACCGCCACCGAGGCTCAAAGGGATCATGAGATTATTCATGCTAGAAACTTCCGTGTGCAGCCACAAGCTACTATGGGCTCTAGCGTAGTTGATTAACTCGTGCGAACTCTTAGACTAGCAGATGTAGGGGAAAGTAGGTGTAACTGTCTTCCCATCGTAGAGTGCTAGCGCTTCAAAAAGACTATGTCTCGGTCATCCATTTCTCAAACACCATTTAGTGCGAGAATCCCAACAGAGGAGATCGAATCTTGTGGGGAAAAGTGCGCAAACCTCTGCAGAGTGTATAAACTAATCATGGTTAGCCGTGTCCCCGGTTATGGACATCTTGAGTATCTAGTTCTTGGATTATCATGTGAATCTCATCATGTTACTTTAATTAATATTGTTGGATTTTAATGAAGATGTTTAATTGGGATTGAGAGGGTGTCTACACTCTCAATGTTTAACAACCACCATTATAGTTAAATAAAATTTATTCCTTTGCAGTACGGGAAAATTGGCTTTATGCAAAAACTGTACCCATAGAGCTTTCCACCAGCCATATATGCATGTAGTATAGCTTTATTTTTTCCACTACTCTCTATGTGTTACATTGCCAGCATATTCCACGTGCTGACCCATTTTGGGCTGCAATGTTCATGTTGCAGACTTTTCAGGCGACGAGTAAGGTGCTTTTAGGTCATCGTTCTATACTCAGTGGTGTCGTTGTAGTTGATGGACACACTTATCATCCAAGCCTTCCATTGTTATTGTTGTTAGATGGCCTTAAGCCATATTTATTGTAATAAGTTCTCCTTGGAGACATTCGATGTAATAAGTGTGTGATTGCTACTCTGTAATAAATCCTTCGAGTACTGTGCGTGTCAGCATTACTGATCTAGGGATGACACTGAAGCACAGAGATCAGACTGTTTGAGGTCTGGTCGCTACAATATTCTAAACAAAGGCAACTATTACATAGTAAGAGTGACATAGACGAGGATGACCAAATGACAAGGAATATGCATAACAAAAGAAAGAACTACCCATCCAGAACCAGCAGCAAAGACAACAAAGTAATTCGAAGAGATGATCCAACACCATCATAATTTGCAGCCCCGGTTCAACGACCAGTGATCCGGAGACACCAGTACTCCACAATTTCGATGCAACAGCCCAATTACCTATTAACCTGAAGGCTTGAACCACATCACTTCCTGTCGTAATTGAGACATCCAAGGGTCAAAGTTAATCCGGATGCCTTTATCATTCTCAACCTTCTTTTGGCTGCAGGCTGTATCGTTGACAATGAGGGGAATTTGCTCCCGAACTACCAGTGCTCGCTGTGAAGACATAGTTTTCCATAGCAAACAGAGCCTCTCTACCATCAAGGTCCTTACCAACGGTGATCTCCTGGTTAATCAGATAATTGAGTCCGAGAAACAGAGAGTGTGAACCGAGGCTGTTTACCGGCCTCCAACTAAAAAATCCCGAATGCCCCAACAAGCTGGTATCCTACTCATAGACATAACAGCCACTGTCCGGATACTCACGTATTTCACGGTGCTTGTATACAGTGGGGTTTTTGCAATATAACTTTTCTGGCTCATGTGTCTGAAAGATCATCAGTCTATTGCCGTCGTCTGATCGAGCGAGGAACCAGTTGTGCTTCCATGTTTTTGGCAAAGGTGGTGTGATTACAAAGGGCAGTAACTGTAGGGACATTGCATCATATCAAAAAGGACAGGCATTGTTAATGTAAGATCAGCATTGTTCAGAGTATGAGTAGGATAATGCAAGAAACAACATTGATATGTCCCTGTTGGAACTGGGACAAAAATACAGGCAAATGTATACTGTGTTCGAAAATATAGAAGTGCCATGCATGGTTATACTCATATTATCTCGCAGTCGATTCTTCACAGGAAACTACCATGTCATGCATGTGATGTAATCATGTTCTATCCTCACAAACAAATTCTTCAAGGTAACTAACAGACCATGCATTGTTATATACTCGTGTTCTGTGGGATTTTTTTGTGAGGATATTATTCTAGCCATTGATTGCTGAAGGGCGAATATAGGTATGTACACATGGTAAGCATTGCAGGATTTCACTACTTCCAAATGTAGAGTTCTCCATATGCACATTTACTTCCCTAATGTATGGTTAGATGAAAACCAACAGTGTGGTGCATGTTTCTACATCATGAAAATGAGGAAACTAACATGGCCATTGATACACACTCATATTTAGTAGTAGTATATAGATTACTGTAAAATAAGGATAATATCCATATATTCCTAGCCGTTTGATTATTCAGGGGTACAAATTGGCTGTAATGACATGGTCACAATCGCATGAATAACTCATTCCAAATATAGCTGATTTACGGCGTCTCTAATACATTGCCATAGTTCTACTCAAATTCTGCCCAAACAGGGATATGCCAATCATCACAAAAAAGTTCAAACAGTGTCATGGCGTCATCATTAACAAGAGATGAAAACAACTTACACGCGCCATCCCAGCAATACATGGTGCCATCTGCTTTGACGATCGTGTAGATGATGCCATTGTGTTGAATAGCATCATAGAAGTGTGTATCAGCTTTGCCGATGATCCACTGCGAGCTGAGTTGTCTCCAGCTAAAGAAGGCACCAGCGTAAAGATAGGCGAGTCCGCGGTCGAACAAGGTAATTAGCTTGAAGTCTGCGTAATTCGCTTGTCGTGTGGGCACTTGGCAGTTAACAATCTTCTACAAAACAAGCTCCGTCCAACTGATGTGGTAATCTAGATGACTTGGACCGCGATGGTAAAACTCTATATAATCCAACGGAGGAAAGATAATCTCATGGGATGTCTGGAAGTTCATAGCACCAACTCTTTACCGCATTCTCTGAAGGCAGCCATCCAGTGGGAGTTCATGCCGACCCAGTACATACCTGCCAAGAAGTTTTGGGCGATGGTGATCGGATCGAAGTCGAGGAAAATGATGTACGGCGACCCACTACATACCTGCAAAGAAGTTTCGGCTAATGGAGATCGGACTGAAGTCAAGGGGCATCATGTACGCCTCCGTATCGTGGTGAGCCAATCTCGCAAGACCAGATAGCAGCAAGCAGGGTGTCTTGAAAAGCTTAGGCCTCGCTTCGACGATGGCCCTGTGCATGTCCCTCGAGCATGCAGCCAGCCGCATGGCGTTCAACGTATCCATACACGAACAACAGAGGGCGAGGATGTCACTGGGGAGATTGATCCAATCGCGGCTCATATGGATGCGGCGCGGTTCGTGTTCGGCCATGGTGGAATTTGGAAGGTGGGGGTTTTGGGGAGCTTGATTTACGGGGGAGAAGTCTGTCGGTGCTGGAGCGGCTAGCGAGGGAATAATGGTACTGGGGGAGGCGAGCGAGGCGATGATACACGGGGGCACAGTGAGATGGAGAGGGAGACGGAGAAGGACATGGAGATGGTGTGGTGCTATGGGAGGGGAGAGGGAGACGAGGCGAGGCGCCAATGTGCTGTAGAGCGGCGGTGACAGACTGCATAGTGCACAGGGTGAGGCTAACTTTGGTAACCCGAACACGCCGCCTGGACTAGTATCAGGCGCAGGGTGTTGTCACTTCACTGTGAGGACCAGATGAATAGTATTTTGACCATCAAGTGTACCACAGTTGTACTACTACTACTACTAGTACTACTATTAGTAGGAACATGAGTACTCCAGTATTGTATAGCAGAAATAGGTCTCCCGTGCTAGCATGCCTGTTTACTTCATCCTTGAGGTATCATCCATATTGCGAGCAGAACCAAATTCTCGTGCATGCGGAAGCGTGAAGATGGGCCTTTGATGAGGATAAACATGTACTCCCTCCGTCTAGGTGAGCGCAACCTAGGTGGTTGTAGATTGGATGAGAAAGAGCACCGGGACGAGCAAAACTTCCAACCACGGCACTGTTACAAATGGAAACAAAATCAGCAATTAATACATAGTTATAAGGATGCCTTTCAGCTCTCCAAGCAGGCTCAATCAACGCCCTGCCGTGATGCATGCAGTGGTCGTTCTGGTGCATCAAGGACGGCATGCATATCATTCCACACTTGAGAAGAGGAAAAATGGAAAGGTAGAACGCGGCAGCAGAGGAAGAGAACGCTAGCTAACGAGGCTGGGAGGGGATCGAGCGGGAAGTTAATGCTCCACGCCTAAAGGTTTTGGGAAACCCTGATTTTCATAAGGTGACTTACTCACCTAAACAGAGGGAGTATTGCTTAATCAGAGAATGTTGCAGCATTGTATGGCAAAGTATGGCAAAGTTTGTCTCCCACTCATGCGCCAATATCCATCTGAACCACCTACGACACAATTTTTTATCTGTTTGCATAGGTCCCACCTATCAGGAAGGATGGGCACGTACACAAACAGGTACGACTCATCAGTCTACCCGCATAGCCTTTTCGTTTAGTCTACCTAGCCTTCTAATCAATTGCATGCACACCACTTCTCCCATTTACTTCTCCATCGGGAACCGATTTTCCTCGGCTTCTTCACCTCCCCTTCGTCTTCATTTGCATCCAAACCCCACTGCATTCACATTGTTTTAACCTCTTTAAATAATCATCTACTACTTCAGTTAGACTAGCCATCTAATACTAATTCTCCAAACCATAGCCCTCCGTTCCAGCGGTTCCAAATGGCGAAAGAGATCGATATGCAGGTTTTTAGCGTCCAACATGTCCTCGTCGAAGGCTCATTGAGCATAGTTGCCACCGTCACCGTCCACCCAAGGGTTGTTCGGCACTAGATCAACAATGTATCCAACTCCCTCAAAAAGGTAGAGACGAGGGTCATCGGTCTCGACGCATAGCACACGTAGCGTGCCACTGGGAAGATCCAACGCGCCGCCGTACTTCAGCTGTGCCTCGAAGATGATGTTTTGGTGTATCACATCATACACTCGCCCTCCATACCAGGTGAGTGTCACATCCCTAGCTTCTGGTGCTGCCTAGTGTTTGCATCTTGCTTGCATCATGTTTAAATTTCAGAAACTTGAATTGAGGAATTATGAAAGCCTCAGAATTTAATTAGAAGTAGGGCAAAAACCCTAAAATCTCATTCATTGTTTCCAAAATGCTCTTCATAGATGTTTAATATTTTTGGCAAGGGTTTTGATCCAAACCAAAAATAATGAACATTTTAAAAGGATTTATTTTTGGGTCTTTGAATTTAAATTAATAGCTATTTGAATTTGAGTTATATCCATACCATTAGAATATAAATTCAAATACCCCTGATATGTTTTATGAGCTTTTGGAAAAGTCCATATAGCAAAATAAAAATATTCAGAGGAGTTTTTGACATTGTTTGAATTTGTTTAAATTCAAAACAATGGCAAAAGATATTAATAAAAGAAAACAGAACAATAAAACAGAGCAGAGAAAACTTACCTGGCGCCAGCAACCGGCCCAGCTCCTGTGCTGGCCGGCCTCCTACTGTGCGGCCCAGCCCACCAGCGCCCCCTTGTCATCTTCCTCCTCTGCCAGGAGGACAAACAGGTGCGTGGCGAGCGCCGACGCTGCCCCGGCCACCTCCTGCTTCCTCGACCCCTCCTAGCAACGCCACGACGACGCCCTGTGTCCCCTCGCTCTTTCCCTCACCCGCTGCATCCTCTCCCCTCCCCTGGCTCTCTCCCTTGAGCTCATCCGAGCGCAGCCGTCGCCGCCGACCAGCGCTCGCGCGGCCGCAGCCATCCCCAAGCCTCTCCGACACGTCCTCGAGCTCCGCCGGTCCTCCCTCATCCTCCTCGTCATCTCACGCGACCAGAAGAGCCCCGGCGCGCCATCCCCGCCCCGTTCTTCCTCCTTCGGCCATGGAGATCGCCGGCGATTTTCCACCGTCACCAAGCCTTCCCGAGCACGCCAAGGCCACCTATGCACTCGCGGTGAGCCCCTCTTACTCTTCCCTCTTCTCTTAATCTCGCGCTCGTCCCCTAGCTTCATTTTTCACCGCGGCCGAGAGCTTCTCGCCACCGGCCATGGCGTGGCCGTGGCCACAGCCACCGCAGCTCGTTCCCGAGCCCACCGTCGTGCTCACCACGATCTCAGGAGCCCGTAGCCACCACCAGCTCCTCCTGCCGTGCATCATAGGTCCTTCTCCCCTCCCCGCCGAACTCCAGCCGCCACTGCGAGCTCGTTTCCGGCGAGCTCGGCCCACCCCGGCTGCTGCCGCTAGTCGTGTTGGATGCGCGCGAGTCCCAGCACCACGTAGAGCCCCTCCGACGCTCTTTTGGCCGCCGGAGGGCGAAACCCGACGCCTCTGCCGTCTCTGGCTCCGCCGGCGATGAGCCGCGGGTCAACTCCGGCGAGTTGACCCGGGTTTGACCCTAGTTTGACTTCCCCAGAGCCACTGACATGCGGGCCCCGCCCGGCTAATTAAGTTAGGTTAGTATTAACTAAGCTAGGTTAGTTTAGTTAGACACTGACACTCGGGACCCACCGGTCAGTTTGACCTGGGCCGCACGTTGACCTGCTGACGTCACAAATACGTCATGGTGACGCAGTATTTGTTTCTGGGATTTTAATAAATCAAAAATGATTTATTATTTTCAGAAAATGCCCAAAACTTCTAAAAATCATATAAAATCAACCGTAAGTCCAAATGAAATAATTTATATATGAAAAATGATCTGAAAAATCCAATCTATCCATCTGTACAATTTTCATGCATGTTAGAACAACTTATACCTGCTGATCAGGTCAAATCAATTAAATGGCATTTCAATAATCACATATGGAGTTTGAATTTGAATCTTGTATTCAAACCAACTTCATTTAATTTGTTGCTAGTTGCATTAGCTCAAAACACATTCATATTGCCATGTCATGAGCATGCATCATATTGTGCATTGCATTGATTGCTTTTCTTCTCTGTTGCCGGTATCTGTTCCCTCCTGGTAGACGATGTTCCGACGTTGTGATCGTTGACACTGATGAAGACTCAATGCTATCTTTAGAAGTGCCAGGCAAGCAAAACCCCCTTGTTCATTCCGATACAATCCTACTCTCTCGCCCTGCTCTCTTTTACTGCATTTGGACAGCAACGAGTCATTTGTTACTTGCTGCGGTAGCTGAACCCCTTTATCCTCTGCATGACCTGTCATTGCCACAGTAAATAGATGAAACCCACTAGTATGAGTAGGAGTTGTTTGAGCCCTGTTGTGCCTACTCATTCATGTTTGTTTGTCATGCCTGCTATTGCTTAGAGTTGAGTCAGGTCTGATTCATCGGGTATGAATCAGAGGTGTGTGAACATGTCCTACTGTGTGTGAGCTAAGTGTGTGAACACGATTTGGTAAAAGGTATCGGTGAGAGGCCATGTAGGAGTACATGGTGGGTTGTCTCATTGAATCCGTCCTCAGGAACAGAGTTCTGTGTTTGTGATCCATGATTCAGCTACTACCATGCATTGGGCCCTGAAATATGACCCCGCTCGACTTCTTATTCACCCTTGTCCTCTATCCAGGAGTTGCAAGTAGTTTCTGGTGTTTGTAGCTTACTGGAGGCCATGGACAGCGCTGACCGTAGGGGTGGGCTGTGATGCGGTAGGTACGTGGCACGATGTAACGGATGCCCGTTTGGTGTCTCGGGAACCCTATTCACATCGTTTGGGGCTGTGAGCGAAACCCCGGCCGGATCTCCTCATGGATGGAACCCGAATAGGCGATAAACCTGGAATAGAGACTTGAGTGTTTAGGTAGGTCATGGTCTACACCCACGTCGGCTTTCGCTTGAAGTCTGCTGAGCACATGTCGTGTGCAGACGCTAAGTGGTGGAAACATGTATGAAGAAGTACACCCCTGCAGGGTTAACATCATCTATTCGAATAGCCGTGTCTGCGGTAAAGGACTTCTGGGTTGCTTATATTAGTTCATAAACAAGTGAAAGTGGATACCCTAAACTACGCAAGATAAGCGTGAGTGCTATGGATGGCGTTCTCGTAGGGAGACGGGAGCGGGTCCATAGTGGTGTATTGATATGGTGAATATGTGGACTCGTGTGCGCGACCTCAAAAGAGTTACTTGCAGTCGTAGTTCAGGATAGCCACCGAGTCAAAGCTGGCTTGCTGCAGTTAAACCCCCACCATCCCTTTGTTGATAATGATGCATATGTAGTTAGTTCTGTGTAAGTCTTGCTGGGTACATTTTTACTCACGTTTGCCTATTTTATGTTTTTGCAGAGAGACTTCGGTCTCGCTAGTAGTTCCGCGTGGACTTCGACGTTTAGCTTGTTACCTCAGCTACGATCTTGTGCCCTCGGCAGGATCTGGTAGATAGTCAGGCTTCTCAGCCTTTTTCATTTATAGATGTCTGTACTCAGACATGATAGCTTCCGCCTGTGCTTGATTTGTATGCTCTGAATGTTGGGTCATGAGACCCTTGTTTGTAATATCTCGCTCCTCGGAGCCTAATGAATACATACTTGTGTCGTAGAGTCATGTTGTGATGCCTTGTTGTATTTGCACATATCGAGCATATTGTGTGTATGATTGAAATGCTTGGTATGTGTGGGATCTGACTATCTAGTTGTTTATCTTTAGTAGCCTCTCTTACCGGGAAATGTCTCCTAGTGTTTCCATTGAGCCATGGTAGCTTGCTACTGCTCCGGAACACTTAGGCTGGCCGGCATGTGTCCTTCTTCGTTCCAGTGTCTGTCCCTTCGGGGAAATGTCACGCATTGAGTACCGGAGTCCTGTTAGCCCGCTACAGCCCAGTTTACCGGAGTCCTGCTAGCCCAGTGCTACAGCCCGGACCCACTTGCTGATGACCGACACGTTCGATGCTGGGTCATGGATGCCTGTCCCTGTAAGTCTGTGCCACTTTGGGTTTACGACTAGTCATGTCAGCCCGGGCTCCTTATCATATGGATGCTAGCGACACTATCATATACGTGAGCCAAAAGGCGCAAACGGTCCCGGGCAAAGGTAAGGTGACACCCGTGGGGATACCGTGCATGAGGCCGCAAAGTGATATGAGATGTTACAAGCTAGATCGATGTGACACTGAGTCGGGGTCCTGACAGGTTTGGTGTCAGAGCCTGACTGCCTGTAGGATTACCAAGCCAAACTGGTCGAAGTTGTGTCTAGAAATTCTTTAGTTATGTAACGGAATTGATTATTGGATGGGAACATACGGCTCTTTTTATTTCTTATCCCTTATGCCTTCTGATCTGAGTCATCTTATCTTTCTTGCGGGGTTAAGAAACTAGGCTTTCTCTTTTTCTATCAGGATCACGTGTTACTAATCCGTAGACTTATAGGATTGATGGATTTAAGCCTCAGTTCAGTCTCTACTACTTCCGTGTGTTAACTATTGATATCAAAACCTTGATATTGTGTTTCTGAGTGGTTATGCCACCATTTTTGTGAATATCTCAAATCTTTTCGAGCATTTACAGCCGTTATGCTGTCCGAGTCATCCCAGGTTTCTAGAATAGTCTGATGCATTTGCAAATCCCTTCTTCCCATTCCCGATGTCCCTTTGGTCAGATTAATCACACAAATTAGTGAGTTGACGTACTTTATTGCCTTGACATATTTGTTGGAGTTAATACTATGACCCTAGGTGTTTTAGGGGATCATCTAGTAATCTAGCCATGGTCTGTGTTCCAGTGTGATGATTCTGGCCATTATTCTCGAAAGCATCTCGTGATGCCATTTAGTTGGTAGGTATTCTATTCCTGGGCTCTTGAACCCGAGATTCACTCTACTTACTTCATGTTGATAGTGTTTGCTTGTTCCTTTAGGTAATTAGTAACCTTTGCATTAGTCCTCGAGGTTCGTGGTATTCCCTTCTTCCAAATACTATGAACCACTTACGGCAGATGTTTGTTGGATCAAAGATCACAATCAGGGTACTCTTAAGGAGTTCTCCATTCATATTTGTGAATATGCCAGTTCTACCTTTCCGCATGGGTTATCCGGAAGAAATGTTGAATTTGACTCGACATACTAACCTATGCATCCACAATTCAGAAAGTCATATGTTCCTTGAGTTGTCCCTCTTTAGTTGTATCCTGACCCCCGTCTAACAATTGATAGTCAGGAATAGTCGTGCAACCGTGTTCATCGATGCTTATTATTCTTGTGGTCCGTCAAGCCATTCTAGTTCAGAATGACTAGGAGAAACAAACTCCAGTACCTCATCCATTTCTAGGATTGGGTCAAAGCAGTTGTCTTCCGCAGATCAGATGCAATCCAGCTTTTGATTCTGTTCTACCCTGGAGTATCACCCCCTTTATGTCAGGATTTTCATGAGAATTGCTCCAGCCCTTGTGAATTCTTGACGTAGTGATACTTCTCGCCATCATTACTCATTCCTCGGTTCCGTGTTGTCGCAACCAGAATACCGACAAGTGAATCGTGATGTGTGAAATCAATACTCATAGCAACCTTGTTGCTTGGTAGTTAAAGGACAATAATTTCATCCTTAGCATGTTGGTTATTGAATCATCATCCTAAGGTTGATCGTGTTACCTAGTCCTTATTCCTGGTGCACTTTTCAATCAATGAGTTAGGATAGTGTCAATCCTTGCTTGTTTGATCATATCGTCTTGCCCTGAAAAGCAAGATTGTTCTCGAGCTTGGTAACATATCGGTGGTTCGTGATTTTCTGAATATCTTCTTGAAAGTATCACCAGGTCGTCACCTGACCGCTGTGTTGAGTTCGTGATCAAGTAGGTTTCTTATAAACCACCCCTTCTCCAAGAATCTGTGTTGGGTACCCTGAGCTAGTTGGTTAAGCTAACAACAGCTTGGAGAGTTGGAAGATAAAAGCTTTCCTGGCATAGTTCATTTTAAGGGATATCTCTTTGTGCGTGTGTTGAAGGAAGATGATATCTTCATTGATTGATCCTCATGGTCAATTGTTGGATCTATTGTCTTACCCAAACCTTTGATTTGAGTATGGGCTATCGTCAAATCAAATCAGAACCAACGATGTTCGTAATGTTGTCTTACTCATGGTTGATTCCTCGAGCATACACCATTACATCTTTGGGTCTGACCAATACTATCACATTGTTCACATAGTGGTGGAAGTCCAGTGAAATGGAAATTCCGATGAGTTGTTGTTGAACCCCATCAACAGCATTTTGCCTCCCCCATGATTCGTGTTAAACATTAAGCTAGTGTTGGAAACTTTGTAAGCAATGCCTTCGTGTTCCGTTCATGAAGCTTATGCTTGGATGAAAGAAGTGACTTCCTCTAATTCATGTGCATTTGATGCAAGTTGCCGCCGTGGATTCGAGAAAGTCAATGTCGCTTCTTTGGAATCATCCCAAATCGGTCATGCATACGTGCGAAGTATTCTATGGTTCGGAGACTTGCAACCTTCATTCTATATGTGTCCCTAGCACACCAAGCCACTGATTGCTTTGTTCAAGGAAAAGGAGTTGTTGTGCAAATCCTAGGTCATGCGCAAGACCTCGTTACCCTAGATGATGGTTCCCCACCTTAACTCGGTAGTGTTTTATTGTAAGACTACTATGTGGTCATGCTTGTCTGACACAGCGTGTTCACATGTGTGTAGCAGAACCAGCTCATGTTTTGGAGCTTGCTATCGTAGTTCATTTCCCGAGAATCTCGCAACGCCATCTCATCGGTTTGTGTTGCAAACTTTCATTTTTCTTTATAGACTTGATGAGTCTGGAATATCCTGACACCAACCAGATCTGAATCTCAGGCAGATGTGATGGTTGGAGCATTTTCCAAGAACTATAATATTGGTCCCTCCGTAACCGGTAAAGTGGATGTCGTGGCTGACACACCCAGCCGGAAGACCTATTATTGTAGTATCTTGATTGAATTAGTTGGCCACCTCCCCATAAGGACTTCGTAGGATTTACTCCCTAGCTATGCCTTATGATTTTTGTGTTTCCAAAGTACTACCTTTACTTGATGTTCTAGATACCAGACCATTTCAAGGAATGGGATATGCTAGTACATCAAGGAGAACATTAGAAGCGGAGTGCTAAATGTCTCTCGGTCGATCATCCAGATTTCATCCCCTTGGCCTCGCTAAGGTGAAATCTGAGAAAGTGTTATCCTCCTTTGCATTTGCATCGTCCATCGCTAGTCATCATGGTAGTATGTTGTGTTGTCAGCACCCTTGACATGGATGTTGGTAAAACCTTGATGATTATGGAAATGCTCAAGTTCTTGAGAGCACGCATAAGCGCTAGGTGTTACCATCGGCACTAACTGGGAATGCTCTCAGTTTCCTCGGTTATGCTATAACCCTTTCAAAAGTGGACTCACTCTCTACTGTTGAGCTTCTCCCTAGTTACTAAAATCATCCCTTGTGTTGTATTCAACAAGGTAATCCACATCATCCATTCTAATCCGGTATGCCATTCCACCGGACTCCTCCAAATGATCGATTGTGATTTGCCTTAGGCTGGTATAAAGAGTTTCAATGATCCTTGAATCAAAGGTAATTCTTTTTGCCACTTAAGGGGATATCTCTATGAATCACCCTCCTCCAAGATGTCTCGTTATGGTATCATGGCAACTTAACTCTTCGCTACATTGACAACCGTTTACCACATTCTTAAGTCTGGAATTGTTGTCAACCTAGCGAGCTCTCGTCATCTATCTCACTCCATTTCCTCAGATGTATGCTTCGTGTCTCAGCTCGATAGATGTGACAATGTCTCATCCCATGAGTTGATCCTGAGTTGTTCGGTCTTCAGAAGATCGATCCTTCTAGAGTCTCCTTCTCCTCGCGTTGCCATGTTGGCTGGAGTTTTCAGAGCAAGACGACAAGGCAAAGATGGTGATTGAATCAACGTTCATTTGAAGTGCAACCTGGATCGTGAAGATTGTGTTAGTTTGCATTCCCCCTTCATCTTACCCTACGCTTGAATCTCGGGACGAGATTTTTGCTTAGTGGGGGTGAGTTGTCACATCCCTAGCTTCTGGTGCTGCCTAGTGTTTGCATCTTGCTTGCATCATGTTTAAATTTTTGAAACTTGAATTGAGGAATTATGAAAGCCTCAGAATTTAATTAAAAGTAGGGCAAAAAACCTAAAATCTCATTCATTGTTTCCAAAATGCTCTTCATAGATGTTTAATATTTTTGGCAAGGGTTTTGATCCAAACCAAAAATAATGAACATTTTAAAAGGATTTATTTTTGGGACTTTGAATTTAAATTAATAGCTATTTGAATTTGAGTTATATCCATACCATTAGAATATAAATTCAAATACCCCTGATATGTTTTATGAGCTTTTGGAAAAGTCCATATAGCAAAATAAAAATATTCAGAGGAGTTTTTGACATTGTTTGAATTTGTTTAAATTCAAAACAATGGCAAAAGATATTAATAAAAGAAAACAGAACAATAAAACAGAGCAGAGAAAACTTACCTGGCGCCAGCAACCGGCCCAGCTCCTGTGCTGGCCGGCCTCCTACTGTGCGGCCCAGCCCACCAGCGCCCCCTTATCATCTTCCTACTCTGCCAGGAGGACAAACAGGTGCGTGGCGAGCGCCGACGCTGCCCCGGCCACCTCCTGCTTCCCCGGCCACCTCCTGCTTCCCCGGCCCCTCCTAGCAACGCCACGACGATGCCCTGTGTCGCCTCGCTCTTTCCCTCACCCGCTGCATCCTCTCCCCTCCGCTGGCTCTCTCCCTTGAGCTCATCCGAGCGCAGCCGTCGGCGCCGACCAGCGCTCGCACGGCCGCAGCCATCCCGAAGACTCTCCCACACGCCCTCGAGCTCCGCCGGTCCTCCCTCGTCCTCCTCGTCGTCTCACGCGACCAGAAGAGCCCCTGCGCGCCGTCCCCGCCCCGTTCTTCCTCCTTCAGCCATGGAGATCGCCGGCGATTTTCCACCGTCACCGAGCCTTCCCCGAGCACGCCAAGGCCACCTATGCATTCGCGGTGAGCCCCTCTTCCTCTTCCCTCTTCTCTTAAGCTCGCGCTCGTCCCCTAGCTTCATTTTCCATTGCGGCCGAGAGCTTCTCGCTGCCGGCCATGGCGTGGCCGTGGCCACAGCCACCGCAGCTCGTTCCCGAGCCCACCGTCGTGCTCACCACGATCTCAAGAGCCCGTAGCCACCACCAGCTCCTCCTGCCGTGCACCATAGGTCCTTCTCCCCTACCCGCCGAACTCCGGCCGCCGCTGCGAGCTCGTTTCCGGCGAGCTCGGCCCACCCTGGCTGCTACCGCTAGTCGTGTTGGATGCGCGCGAGTCCCAGCACCACGTAGAGCCCCTCCGCCGCTCTTTTGGCCGCCGGAGGGCGAAACCCGACGCCTCCACCGTCTCTGGCTCCGTCGGAGACGAGCCGCCGGTCAACTCTAGCGAGTTGACCCGGGTTTGACCCTAGTTTGACTTCCCAGAGCCACTGACATGCGGGTCCCGCTCGGCTAATTAAGTTAGGTTAGTATTAACTAAGCTAGGTTAGTTTAGTTAGACACTAACACTCGGGACCCACCGGTCAGTTTGACCTGGGCCGCACGTTGACCTGCTGACATCACTAATACGTCATGCTGACACAGTATTTGTTTCTGGGATTTTAATAAATCAGAAATGATTTATTATTTTCAGAAAATGCCCAAAACTTCTAAAAATCATATAAAATCAACCGTAACTCCAAATGAAATAATTTATATATGAAAAATGATCAGAAAAATCCAATCTATCCATCTGTACCATTTTCATGCATGTTAGAACAACTTATACCTGATGATCAGGTCGAATCAATTAAATGGCATTTCAATAATCACATATGGAGTTTGAATTTGAATCTTGTATTCAAACCAACTTCATTTAATATGTTGCTAGTTGCATTAGCTCAAAACACATTCATATTGCCATGTCATGAGCATGCATCATATTGTGCATTGCATTGATTGTATTTCTTCTCTGTTGCCGGTATCTGTTCCCTCCCGGTAGACGATGTTCCGACGTTGTGATCGTTGACACTGATGAAGACTCAATGTTATCTTCAGAAGTGCCAGGCAAGCAAAACCCCCTTGTTCATTACGATACAATCCTACTCTCTCGCCCTGCTCTCTTTTACTGCATTAGGACAGCAACGAGTCATTTGTTACTTGCTGCGGTAGCTGGACCCATTTATCCTTTGCATGACCTGTCATTACCACAGTAAATAGATGAAACCCACTAGTATGAGTAGGAGTTGTTTGAGCCCTGTTGTGCCTACTCATTCATGTTTGTTTGTCATGCCTGCTATTGCTTAGAGTTGAGTCAGGTCTGATTCATCGGGTATGAATCAGAGGTGTGTGAACATGTCCTACTGTGTGTGAGCTAAGTGTGTGAACACGATTTGGTAAAAGGTATCGGTGAGAGGCCATGTAGGAGTACATGGTGGGTTGTCTCATTGAAGCCGTCCTCAGGAACTGAGCTCTTTGTTTGTGATCCATGATTCAGCTACTACCATGCATTGGGCCCTGAAATATGACCCCGCTCGACTTCTTATTCACCCTTGTCCTCTGTCCAGGAGTTGCAAGTAGTTTCTGGTGTTTGTAGCTTACTGGAGGCCGTGGACAGCGCTGACCGTAGGGGTGGGCTGTGATGCGGTAGGTACGTGGCACGATGTAACGGATGCCCGTTTGGTGTCTCGGGAATCCTATTCACATCGTTTGGGGCTGTGAGCGAAACCCCGGCCGGATCTCCTCATGGATGGAACCCGAATAGGCGATAAACCTGGAATAGAGACTTGAGTGTTTAGGTAGGTCATGGTCTACACCCACGTCGGCTTTCGCTTGAAGTCTGCTGAGCACATGTCGTGTGCAGACGCTAAGTGGTGGAAACATGTATGAAGAAGTACACCCCTGCAGGGTTAACATCATCTATTCGAATAGCCGTGTCCGCGGTAAAGGATCTCTGGGTTGTTTATATCAGTTCATAGACAAGTGAAAGTGGATACCCTAAAATACGCAAGATAAGCGTGAGTGCTATGGATGGCGTTCTCGTAGGGAGACGGGAGCGGATCCATAGTGGTGTATTGATATGGTGAATATGTGGACTCGTGTGCGCCACCTCAAAGGAGTTACTTGCTGTCGTAGTTCAGGATAGCCACCGAGTCAAAGCTGGCTTGCTGCAGTTAAACCCCCACCATCCCTTTGTTGATAATGATGCATATGTAGTTAGTTCTGATGTAAGTCTTGCTGGGTACATTTGTACTCACGTTTGCCTATTTTATGTTTTTGCAGAGAGACTTCGGTCTCGCTAGTAGTTCCGCGTGGACTTCGACGTTTAGCTTGTTACCTCAGCTACGATCTTATGCCCTCGGCAGGATCTGGTAGATAGTCAGGCTTCTCAGTCTTTTTCATTTATAGATGTCTGTACTCAGACATGATAGCTTCCGCCTGTGCTTGATTTGTATGCTCTGAATGTTGGGTCATGAGACCCTTGTTTGTAATATCTCGCTCCTCGGAGCCTAATGAATACATTCTTGTGTCGTAGAGTCATGTTGTGATGCCTTGTTGTATTTGCACATATCGAGCATATTGTGTGTATGATTGAAATGCTTGGTATGTGTGGGATCTGACAATCTAGTTGTTTATCTTTAGTAGCCTCTCTTACCGGGAAATGTCTCCTAGTGTTTCCATTGAGCCATGGTAGCTTGCTACTGCTCCGGAACACTTAGGCTGGCCGGCATGTGTCCTTCTTCGTTCCAGTGTCTGTCCCTTCGGGGAAATGTCACGCATTGAGTACCAGAGTCCTGTTAGCCCGCTACAGCCCGGTTTACCGGAGTCTTGCTAGCCCAGTGCTACAGCCCGGACCCACTTGCTGATGACCAACACGTTCGATGCTGGGTCATGGATGCCTGTCCCTGTAAGTCTGTGCCACTTTGGGTTTACGACTAGTCATGTCAGCCCGGGCTCCTTATCATATGGATGCTAGCGACACTATCATATACGTGAGCCAAAAGGCGCAAACGGTCCCGGGCAAAGGTAAGGCGACACCTGTGGGGATACCGTGTGTGAGGCCGCAAAGTGATATGAGGTGTTACAGGCTAGATCGATGTGACACTGAGTCGGGGTCCTGACAGTGAGCTTCATGATTTCTTGTCTCGGGAGGACGTATACTTCTGTGGGGCAGCCATCGAAGGGGACAAATAGAATCTTGAGCTGTACAACCTTGATTTGAAAAGCATCACTGACCTACAAACCAGAATCAAAATTCATGTAGAAGATTGTGATAAACAGACACCATCCCTATTCGACGTAGCAAATTTTGTGCTCGGTACAAATCTTCAGAAGGGTGAAGAGACGGTGGCCTTAAGGTCGTCTGGATGGGAGAATTATCCCTTGACGTACGAGCGGATAAAATATGCTGCCCTCGATGCCCGTGTGAGTTTCAAGATAGCTGCAAGGTCCAAAGAGCTTGTTGTGAAGTGGTCTGCCATAGAAAATGAGAAGAAGAAGAAGAAGAAGAAGAAGAAGAAGAAGAAGAAGAAGAAGAAGAAGAAGGCGAAGAAAAGGCTGCACCAGCAGGAGGGCATTATGGATGGATGAACTCTTTCCTCTTTTGTAAAAAAAATTATTCCCTCTCGGTGTATATTGATATAGATGGACTATTTCGATGGTGTGCATGTCTTTGGAAGAAAGTAGTAGCGTGGGTCCGCTTGACTATAAGGAACTATTTATCCGCATATAAAGCTTTCTTTGCTACTCCTTCCAGTGATCGGTATGCAGTGCATGTGTCCGTAGACATGACATCTTGTCCATGGAAGTTCAACTACGGCGACCATCACATTTCATCCACTGCCACTCATGATTCCCACGACGCTGCTCCAACCCACGGCACCACGTCCCCCGACGTGCGCCTCACCCCTCTCGGACGCACCGCCCCTCTGCCTTTGTGTGCATGACATGTGGGCCACCTAAAATGTGGCGAGCATCAAGTTTCTACCATAGCCACATGTGATTCCCACACCGTCGCTTGAACCCATGACACAACATGTACCCCGACCTGTGGCTCACCCCACTCGGCCCCACTGCCCCTCTGCCTTCGAGAGCATTACATGTGGACCAGTTACCTATCAGGTCCACATGTTATTGACTCAAAGGAAGGTGTAGTAAGGCGCTGAAGCTCAGTCCCAACGGCCCTAAGAGAGAAATGTAAGTCCTACGCCAGGCCTTTTGGTGCTACCACTGCACGAACTCCTGCCAAACTCGAGATTTGTTTCTTTACTATACATGCACTCAACATTCTAATGGACATTGTAATCCCAACATGTGATGGGGAGCTCTAAATTTGAATTTGAAACTTATAAAACGAAAAGATTCAAAACAAATAAACTAGGAGAGAGGGAGTATATCGTAGGATGTGTCTCATATGAAATAAGTCCCCTAGTTTGTCATCGCGAAGATGCGGTTAGAAAGGAGCACAACGTCTTCGTACTCGTACGGCAACAAATCGGCTGCAGAAATCATGGTCCGCCTTTGACCGCCATGTGCAAGGTTCGTGCTATCTTATTCAATCTCACCCGTGCTTCCATCGTACCAATTCTGCGGTGGCCCGTTGCATGGCCGATCCCAATGTTGGACAAAGGTTCTATGGGAACGGTGTCACCGTTGTAAATGTTATGCAAAATGGTGTTAGTACCCTCCCGTACATATGCAAGCCAATCTCCACTCGCACCGAGCCTAACCTGTGAAACAGTGGGCAGGGGGAGAATTAGGAAATGGATACGGAAGTAGTCTTTAGAATGCATTTACTACATGATCAAACTCATCTTACCTGCTCATCGGAGGAAATCCGAGTGCCCCTCAATGTCGGCATCTCAAGCGGCATCAACTTGCAACTACGGCCACACCGCGCTAGAGAGACCCCCAAGGAAACATCCTCGTGCGTTCCACGGAACATCAGGATGCATTTATATGCGTAGTTTATCTTGTGAGAGAAAAGGATGAACAAGGGAAGGCCTACTACTACCAATGTGCTAGCCTGTGCGTTGCAATGGATCCAAAGTAGTACTGTAGAATAATACTTGTTCACGTGCTTGAAATATAAACACTCTAGTTTTGATATACATGTGTCAGCAGAGATGACATCTTGTCCATGGAAGTTGAATCACGACGACCATCACGTTTCTTGTTTCTACCACTGCCACACGCACACGTGATTCCCACGACGCCGCTCCAACCCACGGCACGACGTCCCCCGACGTGGACATGGATCCTCTGATGTGGCTATCACTGCCATGCCCTGCCTTACCTTCACTAACAGGTGGGACCCACGCCTGGCGGTCCCACGTGTCAGTGACAGAATGGTAGAGTTGTTCGCGTCAGGGGATCCTCATCCCCCCGACGTGTGCCTCATCCCTCTCGGCCCCACCGCTCCTCCGCCTTTGTGTGCATGACATGCGGGCCAGCTGAACTACGGCGACCATCAACTTTCTACCACAGGCACAACTGATTGGATGCGGTTTGCCTACTCCGCTGCTGTGCTCCGATCCGTACTCCAATGGCTATGACACATTTCATCCCGAGCATCAACCCTCAGCTCGAGTACTTCTGTACTACAGGTAGTACCCGCCGGTGTGGCCATCTACACCTCGTAACACCCGACGCCCAGCTGTGGCACCCTCGCTAGGGCCACGCCACTACCGGCCGGTTCATCTCGAACGAGTGAGTGGCGAACCACGCCACCACCACGAGAGTGATATGTGGGCCAACCACTTTTAAGGTCCGCATGCCATTGACTCATAGGTCGGGCACTAAGCCACTGAAGTTCGGTCCCGTCGGCCCCGAGAGGGAAATGTAACTCATGTGGCAGGCCTTGTGGTGCTCCCGCAGTATGAGCTCATGCCAAAACTGGAATTTGTTTCTTACTACTACCAACTAGTACTAGTAAGGTACATGTGCATTGCACGCATGAGATTCTGGTGGTTTTCTTTATGCTTCTACATGTGGAGTTTTCTAGATTCTACATGTGGCAAAATTTGGTGGAATGTAGATCATATCTAATGGCAAGTAGTGCTCGAATTTGCCATCTTTCTACCGTCGGATTGGCTTCATCCAACGACAAACTTTCGAAGTTATTCACACACTATATAGGGGTATAGATATATAGATGTTTGGTTTGCAGCCTAAGGTTGCCACACCTAAGCTTAGGCATGCCACGGTATCTTAGGCATGTGTTTGGTTCATTTCTACACTTGTGGCTTGCCACACTTTTCTAGCTACATGGCCCACATGTCATAGACTCAACTTCTTGCCAAATCTTGCCACACTTGTGGTGCCCATTTTGGTAGCCACATTTTTTGTGGCAGACACATGGGTTGTTTGGTTTTACGCCTAGCAATGCCACAATTTATCATACAATGTTGCCAAACTTGCGTAAGGTTAGGCATTGTTTGGTTAGTAGGGCTGTTTGAATTGTGACTATCTTTGCCATATATCGCCACATGATTTTTGCCACACTTGCCACACTTGCCTTAGTTGAGTTGCTTTGTTAGCCACACTTTGGCTTGCCTAAGGGAATCTTGCCACACAGTTATTAGGGCCTGTTTGGTTTGTGACTAACTTTGCCAAAGATTGCCACACCTAAAGTTAGGCAAGTTTGACCAACTTAGGTGAGTGTTTGGTTCAAACCACATATTAGGCAAGCCCCACTTGGGCCCCACATGGCATACACATAAAAAATGTGGCAAGATTCCCTTAGGCTTGCCAACTTGTGGCTCTCATTTTGATGAACTAACCTTAGGCAAGCTTGGCAAAAATGTGTGGCAAAGTGTGGCAATGCTAGGCCTAGAACCAAACAGCCCCTTTGTGTCTATGACATGTGGGGCACACTGCTCAGAAAAAAAAACTTTGCCTTAGCTGTGGCTAGAACCAAACACCTACCTAACTTGGTCAAACTTGCCTAAGGTTAGGTGTAGCAAAGTGTGGCAAGGTGTGTCTAGGAACCAAACAGCCAATAAGATTGGCAAAGGTTGCCACACGTAAGGTTAGGCAAGTTTGACTAACTTAGGTGAGTGTTTGGTTGAAGCCACACCTTAGGCAAGCCACACTAAGGCCCCACATGACATACACACAAGAAATGTGGCAAGATTCCCTTAGGCTTGGCAACTTGTGGCTCTCATTTTGAAGAACTAATAACTTTGCCTAAGCTTAGTTGTGGCAAATTTAGTCATGAATTAAGTTCAACCATGGAGTCTTCTAGATTATACATGTGGCAGAATCTGGTGGATGATATCCAACGGCCAGTAGTGCTCGGATTTGCCATCTTTGTACCGTCAGATTGGCTTCATCCAACGACCATCTTTCAAAGTTTTTCACACACTATCGGTCCGTTGCAATGGATCCAAAGTATATCTATTTAGTGGAGTGCACTTTAAACACATTATCTATTTATTTTTCTCTAACCATTCGTAGCCATGCAACCAAGCCACATAAGCTTCATGGGTGCCCCCCACATCATATTATTCATACTACATTGACTAGAAAAAAGATAAATCACCCAAAACAAGATCTTCCCGTTTTTTGTTCCTACGATGTTGTGCCGTGCACGTACCTACTAGTTGTATAGTGCTAGTACTAGTAATATAGTATTAGGAATACAAACTTGGTACTAGTAGGAGTAGTACTAGTACGGAATGCTCCTACTCTATCAACGAGGCCCATCTAACACCAAATTTCTTGGCTTCCGTGCTATAGCTAGATTTTCCCCTCATTTCTGTTTTCCACCCCAGCGGTGGGCAGGGTGCGGTTTGCCAATAGTCGGTTTGCTCAACGGCGGTCCCACATGAAAG
This sequence comes from Triticum aestivum, assembly GCF_018294505.1. Taxonomy (NCBI): domain Eukaryota; kingdom Viridiplantae; phylum Streptophyta; class Magnoliopsida; order Poales; family Poaceae; genus Triticum; species Triticum aestivum. Next base: position 628,284,454 of record NC_057807.1, read on the forward strand.
TGAAAATGCTAGGCAACACGCCTTCCCTAAGCTATGTGTCATGCCGGACGGCCCATGGAGTACTCCCGATTCCCGTGCGTGTGGGGGTGTGACGCGAACGTGACATGCCTTTTCCTTTTACTAGCAATGTGCCCATGCGTTGCGACGGATCCAAAGTAGTAGAATAGGAGTACTTGTTCACAAACTTGAAAAAAATAACTCATGTTTTGATATACTCCTAATATATTACTCCCTCCGTACCTAAATATTTGTCTTTTTAGAGATTTCAAATGGACTATCACATACGGATTATATAGACATATTTTGAAGTGTAGATTCACTCATTTTGCTCCGTATGTAGTCACTTATTGAAATCTCTGGAAAGACAAATATTTAGGAACAGAGGGAGTACTTTTCACTCAAAATATATTTCTCAGGCTGTTTCGATGAGGTGAGGGAGGGATGTGGTTTCTTTCAAGATAATAAGGGGTTTTCTGCAAATTGGAGCGGAGAAGTGGGTATTGTTGCAAAATGCCACAACTTACCTCATAGCCGTTAGATGGAAATCTAATGGTCAGAAACGATGGATGACAGACACACCACCATCACCAACTGAGTCTTTTATAAGGAAAAAGTAGGAGTAGAGAAACATGGATAAATTGTAACATTTGGTTCCGCTCCTTGGCATGATCGATAGATAGAAATAACGATTGGAAACGTTAGGGAGGGGCTATTTCCGCCAGATAAGCAGGGTACGTAGTACTAGGTTGGCGCATCATCAGTTTGGTCACACGCGGTCCGACATGTTCTAGTGTTTCTAGCAAGATGCCCGCGCGTTACACGAAGTTGATGGAAAAGGTAAGCATAACTTATAAATTGACGGATGGAGTACTAGTTACAGTGATGCATATAATTAAGCAAAGGGATCGTAGATGTTGGTATTGACTGGAACGAGAATGCAACAGCACAATAAGAATTAAGGCCACGATGATGCGATCGCAATGGTGGTTACGGAAGGCAAGAAGAAAGATGGATCCATGAACGTACGACCTCCTCCTCTTCAACTTAGTGCACCGGGCCACCGACCGGCGGCTAAGGAGCGGCGGCTTTTGTGGCGAGGTCGAGGTGCTTCTCAGCAAAGATATCCAAGGCTTCCAGCCGGTTGAGGAAGGCCAATGTCGTAGCGTCCTCACTGGCCATGTAGATACCTATGTACACGATTTGCTCGTACATGTGGATGTGTAGGTCGACGAATTCTTGCAAGGCGAGGCACCTCGTGGCGAGCGTGACCACTAGGGGGACATTCTTCGTGGCATCGGCGGGCAGTCGGAGGGCCACCAGTGCTTGAAAGAAGTTCTATCCATGGAGGCCGATTAGGGTGGCAGGCAATGAGGAGCCCGGGCATGCGGGCTGGTGGAGTACAGCAATGTCGTCCGCGAGCTTCTTGAGGACGGTGAACTTGTTGCTGGTGGCAACGTTCATCTAGTCCAACTGAGAGTCGTAGTTGGCATCGATGGAGGAAATCCACCAGCCGGTCTCCAACACCGTCTGGAGACGATCCTTGGCCCCATGACGCAGGCCAGCATCGTGGACCATCTGGCACAGCCACTGGCCACTCACGTGCATCGCCGCCATGGGTCTGGAGTGAGCTCTTTTGCGCTTAGTGTATGTGCTTAGGCAAATGCTTAGGTGCGTATGATGTGGTAGATGCATTGGAATGGAGGGGCGCCTTTATATGAGGGCAATGAGGGCAAAATGCGTTGCACTCACATCGTGTAGCCTCTTTTCCCGGACCTCCTCCCATTACTTCCCTCATTCATTAATTGAAGGAGGATGCATTGGTCGTTCAACATTTCGGGAACCGCTACCCCCTCCCTCGTCTGCATTAAAGCCGTATCGGGAACTGCGGTGCCCGCTGTCAAATCGAATACTCCCTCCGTCTAGGTGAGTAATGTTGGAAATATTCCCTAGAGGCAATAATAAATTGGTTATTATTATTATATTTCCTTGTTCATGATAATCGTTTATTATCCATGCTATAATTGTATTGATAGGAAACTCAGATACATGTGTGGGTACATAGACAACACCATGTCCCTAGTAAGCCTCTAATTGACTAGCTCGTTGATCAAGAGATGGTCATGGTTTCCTGACCATGGACATTGGATGTCATTGATAAAGGGATCACATCATTAGGAGAATGATGTGATGGACAAGACCCAATCCTAAGCCTAGCACAAAGATCGTAGTTCGTATGCTAAAGCTTTTCTAATGTCAAGTACCATTTCCTTAGACCATGAGATTGTGCAACTCCCGGATACCGTAGGAATGCTTTGGGTGTACCAAACATCACAACGTAACTAGGTGGCTATAAAGGTGCACTATAGGTATCTCCGAAAGTGTCTGTTGGGTTGCCACGAATCGAGACTGGGATTTGTCACTCCGTGTAAATGGAGAGGTATCTCTGGGTCCACTCGGTAAAACATCATCATAATGTGCACAATGTGACCAAGGGGTTGATCACGGGATGATGTGTTACGGAACGAGTAAAGAGACTTGCCGGTAACGAGATTGAACAAGGTATTGAGATACCGATGATCGAATCTCGGGCAAGTACAATACCGCTAGACAAAGGGAATTGTATACGGGATCGATTGAGTCCTTGACATCGTGGTTCATCCGATGAGATCATCATGGAACATGTGGGAGCCAACATGGGTATCCAGATCCCGCTGTTGGTTATTGACCGGAGAACGTCCCGGTCATGTCTGCATGGTTCCCGAACCCGTAGGGTCTACACACTTAAGGTTCGATGACGCTAGGGTTATAAAGGAAGTTCATATGTGGTTACCGAATGTTGTTCGGAGTCCCGGATGAGATCCCGGACGTCACGAGGAGTTCCGGAATGGTCCGGAGGTAAATATTTATATATGGGAAGTCCTGTTTTGGTCACCGGAAAAGTTTCGGGTTTTTCCGATAACGTACCGGGACCACCGGGAGGGTCCCGGGGGTCCACCAAGTGGGGCCACCAACCCCGGAGGGCTGCATGGGCCAAGTGTGGGAGGGAACCGGCCCCAGGTGGGCTGGTGTGCCCCCCACAAGGGGCCCAAGGCGCAAGGGAGAGTGGGAGGGGGCAAACCCTAGAGCAGATGGGCCCTAAGGCCCACCCCAGGCGCGCCTCCCCTCTCTCCCCCTCTGGCCCCCACCCAGATGGCATCTGGGGTCTGCCTCCACCCTTGGGGAGGGAACCCTGGAGAGGGAGCAGCCCCCTCCCCTCCCTCTATAAATACTTGAGGCCTAAGGGGCTGCCCAACACACGAGAACCTCTCCCTCTTGGCGCAGCCCTACCTCTCTTACTCCTCCTCTCCCGCGGTGCTTGGCAAAGCCCTGCTGGATTGCCACGCTCCTCCATCACCACCATGCCGTTGTGCTGCTACTGGATGGAGTCTTCCTCAACCTCTCCCTCTCTCCTTGCTGGATCAAGGCATGGCAGACGTCACCGGGCTGTACGTGTGTTGAACGCGGAGGTGCCGTCCGTTCGGCACTAGGATCTCTGGTGATTTGGATCACAACGAGTACGACTCCTTCAACCCCATTCTCTTGAACGCTTCCGCTTAGTGATCTACAAGGGTATGTAGATGCACTCTCCTTCCCCTCATTGCTGGTTTCTCCATAGATAGATCTTGGTGATTCGTAGGAAAATTTTGAATTTCTGCTACGTTCCCCAACAGTGGCATCATGAGCTAGGTCTATTGCGTAGATTCTTTGCACGAGTAGAACACAAAGTAGTTGTGGGCGTTGATTTTGTTCAATATGCTTACCGTTACTAGTTCAATCTTGTTTCGACAGTATTGTGGGATGAAGCGGCCCGGACCGACCTTACACGTACTCTTACGTGAGACAGGTTCCACCGACTTACATGGACTTGGTGCATAAGGTGGCTAGCGGGTGCCAGTCTCTCCCACTTTAGTCGGAACGGATTCGATGAAAAGGGTCCTTATGAAGGGTAAATAGCAATTGGCATATCACGTTGTGGTTTTGCGTAGGTAAGAAACGTTCTTGCTAGAAACCCATAAGAGCCACGTAGAACATGCAAACAACAATTCGAGGACGTCTAACTTGTTTTTGCAGGGTATGCTATGTGATGTGATATGGCCAAGAAGAATGTGATGAATGATATGTGATGTATGAGATTGATCATGTTCTTGTAATAGGAATCACGACTTGCATGTCGATGAGTATGACAACCGGCAGGAGCCATAGGAGTTGTCTTAATTTATTGTATGACCTGCGTGTCATTAAACAACGCCATGTAATTACTTTACTTTATTGCTAACCGGTAGCCATGGTAGTAGAAGTAATAGTTGGCGAGACAACTTCATGAAGACACGATGATGGAGATCATGGTGTCATGCCGGTGATGATGATGATCATGGAGCCCCGAAGATGGAGATCAAAAGGAGCAAAATGATATTGGCCATATCATGTCACTATTTGATTGCATGTGATGTTTATCATGTTTATGCATCTTATTTGCTTAGAACGACGATAGTAAATAAGATGATCCCTCATCAAAATTTCAAGAAAGTGTTCCCCCTAACTATGCACCGTTGCGAAAGTTCGTCATTTCGAAGCACGACGTGATAATTGGGTGTAATAGATTCTTACGTTCACATACAACGGGTGTAAGCCAGATTTACACACGCGAAACACTTAGGTTAACTTGACGAGCCTAGCATGTACAGACATGGCCTCGGAACACAAGAGACCGAAAGGTCGAGCATGAGTCGTATAGCAGATACGATGAACATGAAGATGTTCACCGATGATGACTAGTCCGTCTCACGTGATGATCGGACATGGCCTAGTTGACTCGGATCATGTAATCACTTAGATGACTAGAGGGATGTCTATCTGAGTGGGAGTTCATAAGATGAACTTAATTATCCTAAACATAGTCAAAAGACCTTTGCAAATTATGTCGTAAGCTCGCGCTTTAGTTCCACTGTTTAGATATGTTCCTAGAGAAAATATAGTTGAAAGTTGACAGTAGTGATTATGCAGACAGTAGAAATATTATGTCCTTAATGCACCGCTCAGTGTGCAGAACTCCAAACATCGTCTGTGGATGTTGCGAACATCAGACATACACGTTTTGATAAATACGTGATAGTTCAGTTAAACGGTTTAGAGTTGAGGCACCAAAGACGTTTTCGAAACGTCGCGGAACATATGAGATGTTTCGAGGGATGAAATTGGGATTTCAGGCTCATGCTCACATCAAGATGTATAAGACCTCCGACGATTCTCTTAGCCTGCAAACTAAGGGAGAAAAGCTCAATCGTTGAGCTTGTGCTCAGATTGTCTGAGTGCAACAATCACTTGAATCGAGTGGGAGTTGATCTTCCAGATGAGATAGTGATGTTTCTCCAAAGTCATTGCCACCAAGCCGCTAGAGCTTCGTGATGAACTATAACATATCAAGGATGGATATGATGATCCTTGAGTTATTCATGATGTTTGACACCGCGAAAGTAGAAATCAAGAAGAAGCATCAATTGTTGATGGTTGGTGAAACCACTAGTTTCAAGAAGGACAAGAAGGGATACTTCCTGAAATGGAAAATCAGCTGCTGCTCCAGTGAAGAAACCCAAGGTTGAACCTTAACCCGAGACTGAGTGTTTCTGTAATAAGGGAACAACCACTGGAGCAGAATTACCCTAGATACTTGGTAGATAAGAAGGCTGGAAAGGTCGATAGAAGTATATTGGATATACATTATGTTAATGTGTACTTTACTAGTACTCCTAGTAGCACCAGGGTATTAGATACCGCTTCGGTTGCTAAGTGTTAGTAACTCGAAATAAAAGGCTACGGAATAAACGGAGACTAGCTAAAGGTGAGCCGACGATATGTGTTGGAAGTGTTTCCAAGTTTGATGTGATCAAACATCGCACGCTCCCTCTACCATCAAGATTAGTATTAAACCTGAATAATTGTCATTTGGTGTTTGCGTTCAGCATAGACATGATTGGATTATGTCTATCGCAATACAGTTATTCATTTAAGGAGAATAATGGTTACTCTATTTATTTGAATAATACCTTCAACCGTCTTGCACCTAAAGGAATGGTTTATTGAATCTCGATCGTAGCGATACACATTTTTATGCCAAGAGATATAAGATAGTAATGATAGTACCACTTACTTGTGGCACTGCCATGTAAGTCATATTGGAATAAAACACATGAAGAAGCTCCATGTTGATGGATCTTTGGACTCACTCATTTTTGAAAAGTTTGAGACATGCGAACCATGTCTATTGGTGTATACGCATGAAGAAACTCCATGCAGATGGATCGTTTGGACTCACTTGATTTTGAATCACTTGAGATATGCAAATCATACCACATGGGCAAGATGACTAAAAAGCCTCATTTTTCAGTAAAATGGAACAAGATAGCAACTTGTTGGAAGCAACACATTTTGATGTGTGCAGTCCAATGAGTGCTGAGGCATGCAGTGAATATTGTTATGTTCTTACTTCACAGATGATTCGAGTAGATGTTGAGTATATTTACTTGATGAAAAACAAGTCTGAATTATTGAATGGTTCAAGTAATTTCAGAGTGAAGTTGAAGATCATTGTGACAAGAGGATAAAATGTCTATGATATGATCATAGAGATGAGTATCTGAGTTACGAGCTTTGGCACACAATTAAGACATTGTGAAAATTGTTACACAATTAATACCGCCTCGAACACCATAGTGTGATGGTGTGTCCGAACATCATAGTTGCACCCTATTGGATATGGTGCATACCATGATGTCTCTTATCGAATTACCACTATCATTCATGGGTTAGGCATTAGAGACAACCGTACTCACTTTAATAGGGGACCACGTAATTCCATTGAGACAACACCGTTTGGAGAAACCTAAGTTGTCGTTTCTTCAAAGTTTGGGGCTGCGACGCTTATGTGAAAAAGTTTCAGGTTGATAAGCTCGAACCCAAAGCGGATCAAATGCATCTTCATAGGACACCCAAAACAGTTGGGTATACCTCCTAATTCAGATCCGAAAGCAGTAAGGATTGTTTCTTGAATCAGGTCCTTTCTCGAGGAAAAGTTTGTCTCGAAAAGTTGAGTGGGAGGATGGTGGAGACTTGATAAGGTTATTGAACCGTCACTTCAACTAGTGTGTAGCAAGGCACAGGAAGTTGTTCATGTGGCGCCTACACCAATTGAAGTAGAAGCTTATGATTGTGATCATGAAGTTTCGGATCAAGTCACTGCCGTACCTCGTAGGGTGACAAGGATGCGTACTACTTCAGAGTGGTACAGTAATCCTGTCTTGAAGATCATGTTGCTAGACAACAATGAACCTACGAGCTATGGAGAAGCAATGGTGGGGCCATATTCCGACAAATGGTTAGAAACCATGAAATCCGAGATAGGATCCATGTATCAGAACAAAGCATGGACTTTGGTGGACTTGCCCGATGATCGGCAAGCCATTGAGATAAATGGATCTTTAAGAAGAAGACGGACGTGGACGGTAATGTCACCGTCTATGAAGCTCGACTTGTGGCGAAGAGTTTTTCACAAGTTCAAGGAGTTGACTACGATGAGATTTTCTCACCCGTAGCGATGCTTAAGTCCGTCGGAATCATGTTAGTATTAGCTGCATTTATGAAATCTGGCAGACGGATGTGAAAACGAGTTTCCTTACCAGTTTTCGTAAGGAAAGGTTGTATGTGATACAACCAGAAAGGTTTTGTCGATCCTAAGGATGCTAAAAGGTATGCTAGTTCCAGCGATCCTTCCATGGACTGGAGTAAGCATCTCGGAGTTGGAATATGTACTTTGATAAGATGATCAAAGATTTTGGGTTTATACAAAGTTTATGAGAAACTTGTATTTCCTAAGAAGTGAGTGGGAGCATTGTAGAATTTCTGATGAGTATATGTTGTTGACATATTCATGATCAGAAATGATGTAGAATTTCTAGAAAGCATATAGGTTATTTGAAAAGTGTTTTTCAATGGAAAAACATGGATTAGGCTACTTGAACATTGAGCATCAAGATCTATAAGGATAGATCAAAATGCTTAATAATACTTTCAAATGAGCACATACCTTGACATGATCTTGAAGGTGTTCAAGATGGATCAGTCAAAGAAGGAGTTCTTGCCTGAGTTGTAAGGTATGAAGTTAAGAGTTAAAGCTCGACCATGGCAGAAGAGAGACAAAGGACGAAGGCCGTCCCCTACGCTTCAGACGTAGGCTCTATAGTATGCTATGCTGTGTACCGCACCGGAAGTGTGCCTTGCCATGAGTCAGTCAAGGGGTACAAGAATGATCCAGGAATGGGGATCATTGGACAATGGTCAAAATTGTCCTTGGAGTAAATAAGGACATGTTTCTCGATTATGGAGGTGATAAAGAGTTCGGCGTAAAGGGTTACATCAATGCAAGCTTTAACACCTATCCGAGTGACTCTGAGTAGCAAACCGGATACGTATAGTGGAGCAACCATTTGGAATAGCTTCAAGTGGAGCGTGGAAGCAGCATTTACAATATGACATAGAGAATTGCAAACTAAATACGGATCCGAATACTGCAGACCCGTTGACTAAAACTTCTCTCACAAAGAAAACATGATCAAACCCCAGAACTCATTGAGTCTTAATCACATGGTGATGTGAACTAGTTTAGTGACACTAGTAAACTCTTTGGATGTTGGTCACATGGCGATGTGACCTATCAGTGTTAATCACATAGCGATGTGAACTAGATTATTGACTCTAGTGCAAGTGGGAGACTGTTGGAAATATGCCCTAGAGCCAATAATAAATTGGTTATTATTATTATTATATTTCCTTGTTCATGATAATCGTTTATTATCCATGCTATAATTGTATTGATAGGAAACTAAGATACATGTGTGGGTACATAGACAACACCATGTCCCTAGTAAGCCCCGACTAGCTCGTTGATCAACAGATGGTCATGGTTTCCTGACCATGGACATTGGATGTCATTGATAATGGGATCACATCATTAGGAGAATGTTGTGATGGACAAGACCCAATCCTAAGCCTAGCACAAAGATCGTAGTTCGTATGCTAAAGCTTTTCTAATGTCAAGTATCATTTCCTTAGACCATGAGATTGTGCAACTCCCGGATACCGTAGGAATGCTTTGGGTGTACCAAACGTCACAACGTAACTGGGTGGCTATAAAGGTGCACTACAGGTATCTCCGGAAGTGTCTGTTCGGTTGGCACGAATCGAGACTGGGATTTGTCACTCCGTGTAAACAGAGAGGTATCTCTAGGCCCACTTGATAGGACATCATCATAATGTGCACAATGTGACCAAGGGGTTGATCACGGGATGATGTGTTACGGAACGAGTAAAGAGACTTGCCGGTAACGAGATTGAACAAGGTATTGAGATACCGATTATCGAATCTCGGGCAAGTACAATACCGCTAGACAAAGGGAATTGTATACGGGATCGATTGAGTCCTTGACATCATGGTTCATCCGATGAGATCATCGTGGAACATGTGGGAGCCAACATGGGTATCCAGATCCCGCCCTTGGTTATTGACCAGAGAACGTCTCGGTCATGTCTGCATGGTTCCCGAACCCGTAGGGTCTACACACTTAAGGTTCGATGACGCTAGGGTTATAAAGGAAGTTTGTATGTGGTTACCGAATGTTGTTCGGAGTCCTGGATGAGGTCCCGGACGTCACGAGGAGTTCCGGAATGGTCCGGAGGTAAAGATTTATATATGGGAAGTCCTGTTTTGGTCACGGGAAAAGTTTCGGGTTTTTCCGGTAACGTACCGGGACCACCGGGAGGGTCCCGGGGGTCCCCCAAGTGGGGCCACCAACCCCGGAGGGCTGCATGGACCAAGTGTGGGAGGGAACCAGCCCCAGGTGGGCTGGTGCGCCCCCCACAAGGGGCCCAAGGCGCAAGGCAGAGTGGGAGGGGGCAAACCCTAGGGCAGATGGGCCCTAAGGCCCACCCCAGGCGCGCCTCCCCTCTCTCCCCCTCTGGCCGCCACCCAGATGGCATCTGGGGGCTGCCGCCACCCTTGGGGAGGGAACCCTAGAGGGGGCGCAGCCCCCTCCCCTCCCCCTATAAATACTTGAGGCCTAAGGGGCTGCCCAACACACGAGAACCTCTCCCTCTTGGCGCAGCCCTACCTCTCTTACTCCTCCTCTCCCGCGGTGCTTGGTGAAGCCCTGCTGGATTGCCACGCTCCTCCATCACCACCACGCTGTTGCGCTGCTGCTGGATGGAGTCTTCCTCAACCTCTCCCTCTCTCCTTGCTGGATCAAGGCATGGGAGACGTCACCGGGCTGTACGTGTGTTGAACGCGGAGGTGCCGTCCGTTCGGCACTAGGATCTCCGGTGATTTGGATCACGACGAGTACTACTCCTTTAACCCCGTTCTCTTGAACGCTTCCGCTTAGCGATCTACAAGGGTATGTAGATGCACTCTCCTTCCCCTCGTTGCTGGTTTCTCCATAGATAGATCTTGGTGATTCGTAGGAAAATTTTAAATTTCTGCTACGTTCCCCAACAAGTAAGTCATTTTACGAAAACCAAATAGTAAACACATAGGGGCGGTGCATTAACTCTCACGTTGTTTCTTATTTTTTGACATAAATAGAGGAATCAACCAACTAGAGATGTGGGGCTTGTATGTGTCGAATTACGGGTTCCGGTAGACCCTTGAGGTTCGAACTTTGGGGTGCGCGCGAAGATCTCTCCCTCACCAACTCACGTCTCGAAGCCTCGCAAGGGAGCTAGGCTACACAATGACCAACACAAGAGACACAAGGTTTATACTGGTTCAGGCCACCATTGTGGTGTAATACCCTACTCCAGTGTGTGGTGTGGTGGATTGCCTCTGGGCTGATGATGAACAGTACAAGGGAAGAACAACCTCGGGAGCGATGTTCTTGTGGTGGTGTTGTCCCTTTGGAGGGGTCGATTCCAGATGTCTCTATACTATGGTGGCTTGCCCTATATATAGAGCGAGGCCCCGGTCCTCTTCCAAAATATTGAGCGGGAAGGGCGCCAACAATTGGCCATTTTGAAGGGGAACATCTAGTACACTTATCCTGACGAAAGTTGGTCTTAGTCTGCCAAAGACTCTGATGATGACGTCGTCTTGGGCTCCACGGTGACCTCCATACTGCCGCTCTGCTGGTCTTGGTCTTGTTGCACCGAAACGGTAGCCTTTGCCTGATACCATGGCATGTGCTTGCTCCCTTTGCACCAAAGGGGAAGCAAGGACACTGCGCAGGCCGGCGCCCGCCTGGCCTCGATCGTCATGGCTTGCGTCACGGGCACCTCGCGAGGTACCCCTGCCTTGATCTCTCCGCCTCCTCGCGAGCCGGCCTGACGAGGCCGCTCCTGAGGAAGCTTCCTTTCGTCCGCCCCGCGAGGCTTGGCCCCTCATGAGGGTCTTGAGCTTGAGTTGATGAAGATGGGCTGTACTGGGCCACTGCTTTAGCCACGCTGCGGGCCGCAGGCAGGCAAGTCTGGTGACCCCCATTCCCAGAATGCCGACAATATGGTTTTAATGACCCGAGACTATCAAACATGACATGCAGTGGTCAGCTCGTTGCACGCAATGATATTAATAATGCTTAGTATCATACTACCGCCGTCCTGGTTTATTAGTCCCCATTGTAATTTGTGATAAATTTTGACCAAAGATTTAGCTGATAAAATGTTAGTGCATGTCAACAAAACTTATATTGTTGGATTCGTATTTGAACAAAGTATTCAATGATATAATTTTTGATGGCATGCATAAACATTTCATTATTTAAATTTATGGTCAAAATTTGACACAGATTACAATGCGGACCAATAAATCAGGACGGAGGTATAGTATATAGTGTCATGTAGTAATTTATTTATTGCCATGTATGACACATAGTTGCATAGCATTTATTATGATACGGTACCATGATATGATAGTCAACTCTCTATTTCTTCATTTAATTCTATGACACCTCATCAAAATTGCCTATAGTTGGCATGCATGATATAGCTATTATACTACCATTACAACCATCCTTAGAAAATAAACATTAAGTTCTCTCGTTTTCCTCTCCACCTTGGTCACCTAGACGGAGAGAGTATATTGTACTATTTAAAAGTCGAGGGAGGGGCTTTTCCTGTGCGCTAGGCGGGGCAGTTCTCCTTAGTCGGTTCGACAGAGACGCGAGAAGATGAGGGAGTAGGCTTCTGCAAACGTAGGGCTGTGTGATTTGACAGCGAGTTACTGCTGGACATGTGGGGCCCCGTGATTTGACTTGCCATTATCATTTTTACTGCGGCGCTATGACCGGCGTGAGTCTCCCAATTCCCAACCACCTCCATACAGGTGCCGCTCCCAATGCTCCACCATGTAGTTGAGGCTGGCTCTTGCATGAGAGCCCACTTCTCCACTTTTTCCTTGCCTCTTTCCTCCACATATGCAAAAATTCCATGTAAAGTGGGCTTATAGCCCACTATTGTAGTACTTACTTTCTCCTACAGGTGCTAAGCTTGCCACATAGGCATAAAGCCTGATGTGGCAAGTTTGGTGACCCAAGGAAGAAACGGTGCTAAGCGCGTGTAACTAGGTGAAAAGACAATTTTGAGTCTATAGATAATTAAATGAAGCAAACTTTGCAACAAAAAACTAATAAGCACACTGAGGGAGTCCTGGATTAGGGGGTCCTCGGACAGCCGGACTATATGCGTATGTCGGACTGTTGGACTATGAAGATACAAGATTGAAGACTTCGTCCCGTGTCTGGGTGGGACTCTCCTTTGCGTGGAAGGCAAGCTTGGCAATTCATATATTTAGATTTCCTTCTATGTAACCGACTCTGTGTAACCCTAGCCCCCTCCGGTGTCTATATCAACCTGAGGGTTTAGTCCGTAGGACGACAACAATCATAACCATAGTCTAGCTTCTAGGGTTTAGCCTCTACAATCTCGTGGTAGATCAACTCTTGTAATACTAATATCATCAAGATCAATCAAGCAGGAAGTAGGGTATTACCTCTATCGAGAGCGACCGAACCTGGGTAAACAATGTGTCCCCCACCTCCTGTTACCATTAGCCTTAGATGCACAGTCCGGGACCCCCTACCCGAGATCCGCTGGTTTTGACACCGACACCCGTTGCCTTTATAAAGGAGCCAAGGGTCGTCTCTTTTTACGTCTAACTTCTCCTCAGCCTTTCCAACCTCAAGTTCTAACACCCAAGGTTCAACTTCATGGCTTCAAGCTTCCCAATCATGTCCGGACCCAGCCCACAGGGCCGATGGGTGGCTTCCTCTATTACAGAGGAGGACATCGTGAAGCTTCGTGCGGCCAGATACCTGACCGCGGAGATTCCCCACAGGCTTCCTGCTCATTACTTCGAACTGTTTCTTGTCCTGCCGTTCCATCTTTCGAGGCGCGGTTTTTATTGGCACGTCTTGTCGAAGCAGAGATCGTGTCCCCTTATTGCGGGATTCTTATTAATGCGAGCGTGGGTAATACAACCATCCCATTGGGATGATTCCTTAGGAATAGGCAGGCTTTCAGGCTTAGGAGGAGGCATCCGATACCCGTTGAGGGAGTCCTGGATTAGGGGGTCCTCGGACAGCCGTACTATATGCTTATGCCGGACTATTGGACTATGAAGATACAAGATTAAAAACTTCGTCCCGTGTCCGGGTGGGACTCTCCTTTGCGTGGAAGGAAAGCTTGGCGATTCGGATATGTAGATTACCTTCTCTGTAACCGACTCTGTGTAAACCTAGCCCCCTCCGGTGTCTAGATAAACTAGAGGGTTTAGTTCATAGGATGACAACAATCATAATCATAGGCTAGCTTCTAGGGTTTAGCCTCTATGATCTCGTGGTAGATCAACTCTTGTAACACTCATATCATCAAGATCAATCATGCAGGAAGTAGGGTATTAACTCCATCGAGAGGTCTCAAACATGGGTAAACATTGTGTCCCCCGCCTCCTGTTACCATTAGCCTTAGACACACAGTTCGGGACCCCCTACCCGAGATCCGCTGGTTTTGACACCGACATTGGTGCTTTCATTGAGAGTTCCACTGTGCCATCACAATAAGGCTTGATGGCTCCTTCAATCATCCGCAACAATGCGATTCAGGGTGAGATCTTGCTCCTCGGACAGATCTTCGTATTCAGCTGCTTCGCATTGCGGGCCAACTCGCTTGGCCATCTGGAGTAGATTGATAGCTACGCCTGTCGGTGTCAAAACTGGCGGAACTCTGGTTGGGGGTCCCGAACTGTGCATCTAAGGCTAATGGTAAAAGGAGACTGGGGACACGATGTTTACCCAGGTTCGGGCCCTCTCGATGGAGGTAATACCCTACTTCCTGCTTGATTGATCTTGATGATATGAGTATTACAAGAGTTGATCTACCACAAGATCACAGAGGCTAAACCCTAGAACCTAGCCTATGATTATGATTGTTCTTGTCCTATGGACTCAACCCTCCGGTTTATATAGACACCGGAGGTGTCTAGGGTTACACAGAGTCAGTTACAGAGAAGGAGATCTATCATCCGAATCGCCAAGCTTGCCTCCCAGGCAAAGGAGAGTTCCATCCGGACACGGGATGAAGTCTTCAATCTTGTATCTTCATAGTCTAACAATGCGGCCAAAGTATATAATCCGGCTGTCCGGATACTGCCTAATCCAGGACTCCCTCATTAGCCCCTGAACCAGGCTTCAATGACGATGTGTTCGGCACGCAGATTGTCTTCCGCATTGCAAGGCGGGTTCCATCTCCGAATACTCCAAAGTAATATTTGAACACTTAAATCGTGTCCGGATCTGCAAGACAAATTTCACATACCACCGTAGAGAGAACAATACTACACAAATCTAATCTGCTGACAACTTTAGATGACATCACACCATGGCCGGGTCATTATTCGAACCGTTTTCTCACAACCAGCCATCGCACATATTGCGAGGCGGTTTCCTTGGCACATCTTGTCGAAGCAGAGACCGTGTCCCCTTATCACGGGATTCTCATTAATACGGGTATGGGTAACCCAACCGTGCCATTTAACATGGCGCTCGGAAAATAAGCGGTTTTAAAAGCCAAGTGAGGAGGTGCACAGTTTTCGCCACCTCTATAAAGAGACAAGGATCCCCCATTTTTACCCACGCCTTCTTCCTTCTTTGTTCATCCATTCTCGCACTCTCGAGCCCCAGCGCCCAAGTTCTCACCTTCTCCGTAGGACCATTCGCAGCATGTCCAGAGCGGGAGGCAAGTGGGTGGCCTCCTCCGTCACGGAGGAGGACATTACCAAGCTTCGGGCAGCCGGATACCTGGCCGCAAATGTCGCGCACAGGCTTCCAGCGGAGGGACAGATCACCCCCACACCAAAGTCTCTAGAAAGAATAGTATTCCTCTCTCATTTCATCCACGGACTGGGGTTTCCACTCCACCCATTTGTTCGTGGGCTCATGTTTTACTATGGGCTAGATTTTCATGATCTAGCTCCAAATTTCATCCTCAACATCTTGGCGTTTATCATCATGTGTGAGGCCTTCCTCCGCATCAAGCCCCACTTCGGCATGTGGCTACAAATCTTCTGCGTGAAGCCGAAGATCATGAGCAGCCAGCAAGCGGAGTGCGGAGGCGCCATGGTGGGCAGAATACCCAATGTTACATGGCTTGACGGCTCCTTTGTGGAGACCGTGAAAGGGTGGCAATCAGGGTGGTTCTACATCACCGAGTCGCACGATGCCAACCGGGGGGCGGCCCCCAAATTCCGATCCGGCATCCTCATGCGGCTTACTTCCTGGGAAAAGAAGGGCCTGGCCTGGGGCGAACCTACGGAGCTGACCGGACTCCAAACCTGCATCAAAATTATGAGGGACAAGAAGATCAAGCTTGTCAATGTGGTCCAGGTCATGCTCGTCCGCCGGATCCTCCCGTGTCAAAGACGGGCATTCAATATGTGGGAGTTTGATCCGGCCGAACACCGGATGCTGTGGTAGCTCTTCGACACAATGCATAAGGACGTCTGGAAGGTGCTGTACAAGGCCGGCGAAGCTCCTCCTCCCACTTCCGAGGACCGCAGACTCAGCGCAAAGTGCCTCGCCAATCCAGTAAGTCCTCTGAATATCACAAGATGTACCTTTCCCAACATATTCGTGGGAGGATTTTAAATCACCATGCTTATCAAGGAGGAGTACGCAGCGACGGCGTAGCGAATCGACTGTCCGGCTCCACTGCCGGAAGATCTAGCAACCGCACTCCTGAGGGAGATGCTGGTTCTGGCGCCTTACAAGGTGCTGGAGAAGAAGGCCGAAAAGAAGGCCACGGGGACCAGAAAGGGTCTCCGGGGCGAGGTTGCACCGGACGCCTCGTCCGAAGACGATGAGGCATGCTCCTCCCATGAAGGGGAGGAGGAGAGGAGGAAGGCCGCCCCATCCGGGGAGGCCGAAAGGTCCAAGAAAGCGGCCGCGGGGACCAGGAAGGGTCTCCGGCGCAGGGCCATAGTAGACTCGTCGTCCGAGGACGGCGAGGCAGATTCCTCCCACGGAGACAGGGGAAACACGAAGAAATTCCCCCTCCCCGCATTGGGGAGGAGAAGAAAACAAAGGCTGCCCCACAGGGGGAGGCTAGGATGCCGAAGAAGGGAAAGTCATCCCTTCTGGATCAATCCACCACGGCCGCCTAAAGCGAGGAGGAGTGGCTGACAGGGGCAAGCCCCTGGCGAGATCGTAAGTACCCGCACTCTATAGTACGTTCAACGGATCCTACTTTCATGGTTTGCTAGAACACCGAACATGCATATGTAGTCCGTCCCGGTCCCATCTTGAGGTATCCTCCTCGGATGGGTCCTGGAGTGAATCGAAGATCAATAGCGATTCACTCCCGACGGCCACCTCCCCACGACCTGCGGACGACACCGAGGTGTTGTCCCAAAGGATACCAGAGGAGGGGTCGACGGTTGTGGAGACGCCCCAAGGCGAAATCCCAGACGCCGGGCACATGGGGGGTAAGATCCTCATGGATTATGTGGAGGGGAGCCACAACAAGTCTGGCTCCCAGCCGGTTACCGCGCCGGAGCCTCCAAAGGTTCCAGATTCAAGTAGGCAGCCCCTTGCTAAGGAGGGTGACCCGGCCGTGCCGATGACCTCCGTCCAGCCAGAGGCATCGGGTAATTTGCTGGAAGTGCTTCACGGCGCTTCCATTGACGAAGAGCACCGTACTCTTATGAGTACGGTGGTTGAGAAGGTTCGGTCCACCAAAAGTGGATTGACCGAAGCCCGCACCAGCCTCCTAACAGGCTTTGAGGTAAGTAATGAAAAGTGTTAGAAAATATCACCCGATAGACAGTAGCCCTGATACTCTGTTTGGTGTTTGGAAAGACAAGCCAAACGGAGGGTCAACTTTTAATCCACAGGAGTCTAACAATGAATGTCTATGTGAATAAGCAGGCGTTGCTGCTGGCCGCTGCCGCCCGCACAACGGAGGCCGCCGGACTCAAACGAGACCTGAATCAGGCCGAAGAAGTGCTCAGCCTCACGAAGAGGTAGCTCAAAGAGAACAAAGGTAAGTGATACCCCGTCCGTGTGTCATATAGAGGAAGAAAAATTGGTGACACTAACAAAAAGCATCATGATTTTTTAATAGGGGCCAGGACCGAAGTGGCGGCCCTGAAGAAAGCGCTATCCGAGGCTGAAGACAAAGCCGCCACGGAGCGCACTGAGCGCGAAAAGCAAGATGCTTGAGTGAGCGAGGTACAGCAAGAGCTCCAGTAGTTCGGCAAGAAGTTCGAGTCCTTGGAGCATGACTTCAAGACGCAAGAGTCAGAGCTTGCCATTGCCCTCCAGAGCACGAAAGACGGCAAGTCCGAAGCCCAGAAGGCCCTCCAGGAAATCGAGGCGGCCAAGAAGATAGCAGCGGGTAAGGCATTCATTATGCAAAGCAAGCATGTGGAGGAGACATTTCTTTTACTTACCCAAATTCGGAGCTCTCCAGGGGCATTCGCAGATCTGCCACGCAGCATATCGGATGCCACGGAGTTCTACCGTGCAGAAGAGGGGAGCTCAACAAAGAAGCTGTTCTGGTCCCAATATACTGGAGCCGAACACCCAATGCCCCTATCTGACCAACTGAAGCAATTGGTCGAACTCCACTAGGCGGCCAAGCCGGCCATGAAGGACCTAATAGTATGGATCTGGCCTGGCGAGCCCCTGCCTGACAGCTACTTTGGCCTTATAAAGTGGATGGTAAGTGCCTTTCCACGGCTTGAAGTTATCAAGCAATCCATCTGTATTGAGGGTGCCCGCTGGGCCTTTGCCCGTGCGAAGATGCATTCGGCCAAACTGGATGCCGAGAAGCTGGTGAAGGATGGACCCCCGGAGTGTAAGGAGCATCCCTACCCCGAGAAATATTATGATGATGTTATGAAAGGCGCTCGCCTTGTGGCCGATGAATGTACCAAGGACATAATCTTTGAGTGAATGTACTCATGTCGTCTTTGTAATATGAAAATGAGTTTGTTTGTGCTGTATGACGCTTTGTTGATTTAAAATATTACCTTCTGTGCGGCCGTTTATAAAATTCTGAAAGTAGGCCAGTCATCGGCTTCCGCCCCCGTGTAACTAGTACTGGGGTGTTCGTGGAAAACCCGAACACTCTTTATCCAAATTTTTGGTCCTTTAAGGAGGTGTTTAGCGCAGCGAACAAGGCAATTGGGGTGCTATACACGCCTAAATCGGACAAGGCCGATTCCTTGCCTTAAGCAGAAAAAGTCTTTAGGGATTTGGTACCTCTCGAACAGTGACCAACTCTCGCTGCATCATGACGGTCAGTTTTTGGCTTTCTCTACTAATGTGCTCGTCCGGAAGAACCGGGACACAATCACAGTAGTTCTCCTTGCGCTACCTTAGCCGATATAACGGAACGTAAGGTACCAAAACAAGGGAGCCGGGCAAACCCAACTATTGACCCAAGACATGATTCGGAGCCGATGCATATAATGCTATAAGTTCGGGGTGCCGCACTGTCGAAAGTGTTCGGACTTCTCTTGCCGTGTTATGGGGCACAATAAGAAGCCCCTGGCAAACTGAACGTACCAAAGTGTACGGATGCAATATTAAATAAATATTAAAGGGAAAATATGAAGATAGTAATAATAAGCTAACATTGTATATTATTTCCTGTTGTTATTTGAATAATACGTCAAGGCGTATGTGTACAATTAATGTGTTAAGCAGAAATAAATAGGACTATTTGACATGTCCTATCCAAGGGCAGGCCGCATGCGGGTATGTAAAACAGGTATAACAATCATTAACAGAGACCACCTGGGTATTCCCTTGCGCACAAAGCCTCTTGCCTCCTTGGTTTTCCCTCCTGTGATGAGTCTGATGATCAGGCTCTCTGAAGGGGCTGCCCGAAAGTAGGGTCCTGAAAGAGAAAGAAGGTGACAAAGGTATGCGGGCCTCGTGGCGGTTGAACCGCACTGTGGACGGCCTTGTCATCGCGCCTCCGCCTATGCCCATGGTATTTTGAGTGCGTAATTGTGTACGCGCGGCAAAATGCCGCCTGAGTGGGGCAAATCGCGCTCTTGACCTGCCTGACGATCCTGTTGCAGGGTACTCCGGACTCGCTTGACGGTGTTCGGGGTTGTCATTGCCGAATTGGTGGTCTGCCGAGGAAGGCTGCTTTGTACTTCTGCCACGAGGGCCGCAGTGTGCTCTTTCGTACGGAGAGAGCGGTCTGTGTTCCCATTGACTGTTATGACCCCGCGAGGTCCTGGCATCTTGAGCTTAAGGTATGCATAGTGAGGTACCGCATTGAATCGAGCGAACGCGGTTCGTCCAAGCAGTGCATGATAGCCACTACGGAAAGGGATGATATCGAAGATTAACTCCTCGCTTCGGAAGTTATCCGGAGATCCGAAGACCACTTACAGTGTAATTGAGCCCGTACAACGGGCCTCTACCCCTGGAATTACACCTTTGAAGGTGGTTTTGGTGGGTTTGATCCGTGAGGGATCGATGCCCATTTTGCACACTGTGTCCTGATAAAGCAGGTTCAGGCTGCTGCCACTGTCCATAAGTACTCGCGTGAGGTGGAAACCATCGATGATTGGGTCAAGGACCAGTGCGGCTAAACCGCCATGACGGATACTGGTAGGGTGGTCCCTACGATCGAAGGTGATCGGACAGGACGACCATGGGTTGAACTTTGGGGCGACTGGCTCCATCGCATAGACATCCCTTAGTGCATGCTTTCATTCCCGTTTGGGAATGTGGGTGGCATAGATCATGTTTACCGTTTTCACCTCGGGAGGAAATTTCTTCTGTCCCCCAGTGTTCGGATGCCGGGGCTCCTCGTCATCATCACTGTGCAGCCCCTTGTCCTTGTTTTCGGAATTCAACTTGCCGGCCTGTTTGAACACCCAGCAATCTCTGTTAGTGTGGTTGGCTGGCTTATCAGGGGTGCGGTGAATTTGGCACGAGCGGTCGAGTATGCGGTCCAGACTGGATGATCCCGAATTGTCTCTTTTGAGCGGCTTTTTCCGCTGACCGGATTTTGAGGTGCTGAATCCGGCATTGACTGTCGTATCTTCGGTGTTGTCGACATTGTTCCGACGCTTATGTCCATTGCGCCGTGGCTTGCCATTACTATCGCGGATATCTGAAGTGCCGGAGTTTCTTGGTGTGGTGCTACTGCGAGCCAGCCAGCTATCCTCGCCCATGCAAAAGTGGGTCATGAGTGTCGTGAGGGGCGCTATGGACTTGGCCGAGGTGTCGGGCGAGCCACTGCTCGTGGATATTATGTTTAAAGGCCATGAGGGCTTCGGCGTCCGGACAGTCGACAATTTGGTTCTTTTTAGTTAGGAACCGAGTCCAAAATTTCCTGGCTGACTCTCCGGGCTGTTGGGTAATATGACTTAAGTCATCAGCATCCGGTGGTTGCACGTAGGTGCCTTGGAAGTTGTCGAGGAAAGCATACTCCAAGTTTTCCCAACTGCCGACGGAGTTTGCCGGCAGGCTATTCAGCCAGTGTCGGGCCGGTCCTTTGAGCATAAGGGGAAGATACTTGATGGCGTGTAGGTCATCGCCACGGGCCATGTGAATGTGGAGAAGGAAATCTTACATCCATACCGCCGGGTCTGTTGTGCCATCGTATGATTCGATGTTTATGGGTTTAAAACCTTGTGGGAATTCGTGATCCATTACTTCGTCAGTGAAGTAGAGGGGCTATGCGGCGCCTCTATGTCGGGTTATGTCACTGCGCAGTTCGAATAACTCTAGTCGGTTATGTTCGGCACGGCCGAACTTGTTGTTAGTATATCCAGCATGACGGTCATTGTCATGTGTTGGGCGCACCCCCGCGATCCGTAGATCGATCTCAGCGGTCCTGCTTTGTTTTCCAATATGTCTTGCAGGTCCTGCGTATTGCCCCGGGCCATAGTGTATTGGCGTCGGGTGCAGGCTGGTATTCGGGCTGATACGCCATTTTATCTCGGCCACGAGGTGGCCGGTCAGCCTCGTCCTGTGCTGGTAGTGTAGGCTCTATGGCCTCCTCCTCGAGTTGAGGTAGCAACTTGTTCTTTGGGTGACCTTTGGTGGGGAGCTCGAGTCCATATTCCTCTGCCGCCAGGACCTCAGTCCATCTGTCTGTGAGCAGATCTTACTTAGCTTGGAGCTGCTGCTGCTTCTTTTTCAGGCTTCTTGCAGTGGCTATAAGCCGGCGCTTGAAGCGCTCCTGCTCTACGGGATCCTCATGCATGCCGAATTCATCGTCGCCGAGGCTTATCTCGTCTTCAGAGGGAGGCATATAGTTGTCATCCTCCAAGTTCCGTCCGTTGCCTGTTCATCTGGGCTAACCTGCCCATCTTCCTATTCGGCCTGCTCGAAGGTAGGCTGATCGGGATTGTATTCATCTTCGGCACCATCCGGATTGTTTTCGTCTTTTGTGCGGGTATTGCTGTGGTGGAGCTTAGAGCGGCGCCGGTGATGCCCATGCTTTGATTGCCTCCGTATCGGGTTATCCTCTGTTGCTTCATCGCCATTGTTTTCTTTGGGGGTGTCCACCATATCTATATCATATGAGGAGGTGGTTGTCCAGCGCCCTTTGGGCGGTGGTTCCTGTTCTTCTCCTGCATCGTCGTCCATGCCGTCGATGTCTTCGAAGTCGAAGTTGAGCACATCGGTTAGATCATAGACAGTAGCAATGAAGTGGGTGGTGGGTGGGTAACGAATTTCTTCGTCATCTGCTTCCCACTCGAGCCGGACATAGTTCGGCCAAGAGTCTCCTGGCAACGAGAGAGACCTTAATGAATTCAGCACGTCACCGAAGGGCGAGTGCTGAAAGATATCCGCAGCAGTGAACTCCATTACCGGAGCCCAATCGGATTTGATGGGCCCGGGTGCGCGCGGTCTGGAACCTCTAGCCGGACACAAGTCCGGGGGTCCGGTGACCCAGATTTCCTTAGAGGTGGAGTCCGTGTTCAGCTCTACCGCCGATGAGTATGCAGCCTCCGTGGCGGGGTCCATCCACCCGTCCTCGATCGACATGATTTGCCCCTGATTTAGGTCCGGAGCTGCCGCAGGTCCGATATTCCGAATACTGTTCGACAGCAGATCTAAGTTGTGCTCGTCACGACCATTTGGCACTCCTGGCGTAGGCTCGAATCCGTCGAAGATCAAGTCTCCACCGATGTCGGCCGTGTAATTCAAGTTTCTGAACCTGACCTGATGGCCAGGGGCGTAGCTGTCGATCTGCTCTAGATGGCCAAGCAAATTGGCCCACAGTGCAAAGCCGCCGAACACGAAGATCTGTCCGGGGAGAAAAATCTCACCCTAGACCGCGTCGTTGTTGAAGATTGAATGAGCCATCGAGCCTTACAGCGACGACACAGAGGAACTCTCAATGAAAGCACCAATGTCGGTGTCAAAACCGGCGGATCTTGGGTAGGGGTTCCCGAACTGTGCGCCTAAGGCTAATGGTAACAGGAGACTGGGACATGATGTTTACCCAGGTTCGGGCCCTCTCGATGGAGGTAATACCCTACTTCCTGCTTGATTGATCTTGATGATATGAGTATTACAAGAGTTGATCTACCACGAGATCATAGAGGCTAAACCCTAGAAGCTAGCCTATGATTATGATTGTTCTTGTCCTATGGACTAAACCCTCCGGTTTATATAGACACCAGAGGGGGCTAGGGTTATAGAGAGTTGGTTACAGAGAAGGAGATTTATCATCTGAATCGCCAAGATTGCCTTCCACGCAAAGGAGAGTCCCATCTGGACACGGGATGAAGTCTTCAATCTTGTATCTTCATAGTCTAACAGTCCGGCCAAAGTATATAGTCTGGCTGTCCGGATACCCCCTAATCCAGGAATCCCTTAGCGCCCCTGGCCATCAGGTCAAGTTTGGAAGCCTTAACTATACTGCTGATATCCGCGGAGACTTGATCTTCGACGGATTCCATCCCATGTCAGGTGCACCGCACAGTCACGATGAGCATGACTTAGATGTACCATCAGACGATGTTCAGGAGAACGCACTTGCAGCCGCCCTGGCCTTAGATCCGGAGCAGATCGTGTCGTTCGAGGATGGGTGGATAGACCCTGCCACGGAGGCCGCACAATCATCGGCGGTAGAGCCGAACACAGACTTCGCCTCCAATGAGGCCCGCGTCATCGAACCCTCGGACTCGTCTCCGGCCATAGGCTCCGAACCACGCACATTTTTGCCTGTCGAGACTGATTTGGCACCAATCATGGAGTTCACGTCCACGGATATCTTCCGGCACTCACCCTTGGGCGATGCGCTAAATTCGTTGAAATCCCTCTCCCCATCAGGAGATTCTTGGCCGAACTATGCCCGGCTTGAGTGGGAAGCGGACGACGAAGAAATTCGTTACCCACCCACCACCCACTTGATCTCCACTATTGATAACTTGACCAACGTGCTTGATTTCGACTCCAAAGACATCGACGGTATGGACGACGGTGCCGGAGACCAATAGGAAGCACCGCCCACAGGGCGCTGGACAACCACTTCATCATATGATATATATATATATATGGTGGACACACCCAAAGAAAGCAACGACGACGAGGCAACGAAGGACAACCCCCTGGAGAAGCAATCTAAGCGTCGGCGCCAGCGGCGCCACTCTAAGCCCCGCCATAGAAAAAATAGAGATACAGGCACAAGAGACAATAGCACTCCGGATGATGCCGAAGACGAAAACAATCCCGCCCAGCCAGATGTCGAGCAAGCCGAACGGGAGGATGGGCAAGTTAGCCCTGATGAACAGGCAATGGATGGAGACTTGGAGGATGATAATTACATGCCCCTCTCTGAAGACAAAGTGAAACTCGGTGACGACGAATTTATCGTGCCTGAGGATCCCGTCAAGCAAGAGCGCTTCAGGCGCCGGCTTATAGCCACTGCAAAAAGCCTGAAGAAAAAGCAGCAGTGGCTTCAAGGTAATCAAGATTTGCTAACTGATAGATGGACCGAGGTCCTGGCAGCCGAGGAATACGAACTCGGTCGCCCAACCAAAAGCTACCCAAAGCGCAGGTTGTTACCTCACTTTGAAGAGGAGGCATTAGAGCCTACACTACCGGCACAGGATGCGGCCGACCGGCTGCCTTGTGGATGAGATAAAGCGGCGCATCAGCCCGAACACGAGCCCATACCCCGTCGCCAAACAAATAAAAACACGCAGGACGTGGGCTACAGGCGTGACCTGCGAGACAAATTAGAAAAAAAAGCTGGAGAGTCAAGATCGGTCTGCGGATCACGGGGGGGCGCCCCAACGCGTGACGATGACCGCCACGCCGAATACACTAAATACAAACCCGGCTGGGCTGAATACAACAGACCAGACTCATTTGAGTTGTGTCATGATATAGCCCGACACAGAGGCGCCGCACACCCCCTATGCTTCACTAACGAATTAATGGAGCATGAGTTCCCAGAAGGGTTTAAGCCCGTGAACATTGAATCATATGATGGGACAACAGACCCCGTTATATGGATTGAAGATTTCCTCCTCCATATTCACATGGCCCGCGGCGATGATCTCCATGCCATCAAGTACCTCCCACTAAAACTCAAAGGACCAGCTCGGCATTGGCTGAATAGTTTGCCGACAATCTAAATTGGAAGTTGGGAGAACCTAGAAGATGCATTCCTGGATAACTTCCAGGGCACTTATGTGCAGCCTCCGGATGTTGACGATTTAAGTCAGATTACCCAACAGCCCGGAGAGTCGGCCAGGAAATTCTGGACCCGGTTCCTAACTAAAAAGAACAAAATTCTCGATTGTCCGGATGGTGAAGCCCTAGCGGCCTTTAAGCATAACAACCGTGACGAGTGGCTTGCCCGACACCTCGGCCAACAGAAGCCGAAGTCCATGGCAGCCCTCACGACACTCATGACCAGCTTTTGTGCGGGCTAGGACAACTGGCTGGCTCGTAGCAATAGCACATCAAGAAACCTTGGCACTTCAGACGCCATAGATAACAATGGCAAGCCCCGACTCAACAGATACAAGCGTCGCAATAATGGCGATAGCACCGAAGATACGACAGTCAATGCCGGACTCAGTAGTTCTAACTCCAGCCAGTGGAAAAGCCATTCAAAAGAAACAATCCAGGGTCGTCCAGTTTGGACCGCATACTCGATCGCTTGTGTCAAATTCACGGCACCCCCGATAAACCAGCCAACCACACCAACAGAGAATGCTGGGTGTTCAAACATGCTGGCAAGTTGAATGCCGAGAACAAGGAAAAGGGGCTGGGTAGCAACAATGATGAAGAGCCTCGGCCACCAAACACAGGAGGACACAAGAAATTCCCTCCCCAATGAAACCGGTAAATATGATATACGCCACCTATATTCCCAAGCGGGAGCAGAAGCGTGCACTAAGGGACGTCTACGAGATGGAGCCAGTCGCCCCAAAGTTCAATCCATGGTCCTCTTGCCCGATCCCCTTCGATCGTAGGGACCATCCGACCAGTATCCGTCATGGCGGTTCTGCCGCATTGGTCCTCGACCCATCATTGATAGATTCCACCTCACACGAGTCCTTATGGACGGTGCACTACAAAAAAATACACTTCCGTGATGATACGTGTTTGTCACAGTAGGTCGCGTTTTTTGTCATGCATGTACATCCATGACAAATTTATGACAGAATCAAGATAGTCATACCTGTGCTATCGTAGAAGTGTTCCATGACATTACCAAAATTATCATCACGGAAGTGTCCACTTCCATGACAATTAATCGTGCGTCACAGAAGTGCTTTCGTCAAGGGTGACCGACACGTGGCAACCACCATAACGGAACGCCGTTAAGCTACCGGGTCGGGTTTTGGATCCGATAACCCGTTAACAGCCCCGACCAATGGGGATTTTCCACGTGTAAAATCAACATTGGCTGGAGGAGACACGTGTCAGGTCCGCGCTGGCACAGGTGTCACTCATCCAATGGGCGAGATGCGCCTATGATTTGTTGACACATGGACCGACCCATCAAGTTTAAATGGGCCGGACCAACTAAAGGCCCACAAGATTTTGTGGACCATAATGGGCCGGCCCAGCTAAAGGCCCACGAGATTTTGCGGACCATAATGGGCTGGCCCAGCTAACGGCCCACAAGATTTTGCGGGCCATAATGGGCCAGCCCAGGTAAAGGCCCACATGTTTTTTGTGTGCCATAATGGGCCGGCCCAGGTAAAGGCCCACAAGATTCTTGCGGATCATAATGGGCCGGCCCGGCTAAAGGCCCACGAGATTTCGCCGACATTAATGGGCCAGCCCAGCTGTAGGCCCACAAGAATTTGAGGACCCTAGTAGGTCGGCCCATTAACTGGCTGCCATGTTTTGGGCCAAATGCCGACCCATATTTGATCCGGTCCATGAATGGCCTGCCACGTTCCGGGACTAATAGTGGCCCATATGAGATCCGGCCCGTTAAAAGCCTACCATGTTCTGGCCAAATTACGGCCCAGATCAGGTACATCCCTTTAAGAGGCTATGGGCTCAGTTATGGCCCATATCAGATTCGGCCCGTCAACTGGACACTATGCTTTTGGGCCCACTTGCTAGAGGCCCACTTAGTAATTCAGCCTGACATTAGTTTTGGCCTCTTAAGGACCCATTTAACATTTCGGCCCTATAATAATTTCGGCCTGTTAAATGCCCGTCATATAGTTGGGCCTAACTACGGCCCGGTTTGCATCCGGCCTGCTCGTAGCCGATATCTGTTTGGGCCCAACAAGGACCGAGACAATTTTGCCTGTTAAAAGCCCGTGATTTGATTCGCACAATCATGGTCCGGGGTTCATTTCGGGCTCCTGCCGGCCCGTTAGCTGTTCGGCACGTTTCAGGCCCAACCTACATCGTGATTGCATGATGGCCTGCTTATGTACCGTAATTTTACGGTTTAGCCGGTTTACGGCAAAGACAGGATATATATATAGTAAAATAAATGCAACATCATGAATAAGAAAAAACCTAGACTATACAATAAAGAAATTACAGCATATTACATCCAGTTGGCATCAAAGTTCGCCACTATGATAATAAAGCACAAGCAGACAGCAGATTACATACACTGGGCATCAAAGATCGCCACCAGTGCAAATAAACACGCTGACAAAATAATATACAAAATCGACAACACTTCAATAGAGTTCAAGAAAGGTTAGCCCTGCTGGGGAGCTGCAGCGCAAGCATCTGAGCAAGATGATGAGACTGTGCTTGTTCAACACTTAAATCTTCCTCACTCTGAAAGATAAACAAGCCGACAGATGACAGGTTTTGCACATAAAAGTATCAGTTCTGACAATTCATCAAATTTCTTGCTAACGAATAAAGTCACACAGTTTAAAATTGCATTAACACAATATGGTATTGTTCAGGTCAAGACATGGCAGGAAATGACATTGTGAAGGAGTTGGCAGCTTCATGACACCACAGGATTACAGATCAAGAACTCATAAGTATCAATGGTTAGTGTGCTATCAATTTATCCCATTTCAGATTGGCAAATAAAGAGGCGGTTTAAATAATACTCCCTCCGTCCGGAATTACTTGTCATCAAAATGGATGTGTCCAGAACTAAAATACATCTAGATACATCCATTTCAATGACAAGTATTTTCGGACGGAGGGAGTAGTAGAATGATATGACATTGTTCATAGTTAAGACATTGCAGAATATGACATTGTGCTGTAGTGGGTAGGTTCACCACACCACTGGATTACGGATGAAGAACAGAAGCATACATGCAGTGCAAAAGAAGATCACTTGCTCTGTATAGTTTAATTTACATGGTATGAATAAGGAACTTGGTTGTACAACTGAAAAATTAAACTGAGAAAGGACAAACTTTTGTTTATGAACTACATAATAAACTTTAAACATGCAATTTGATGCAAACACCAAAAATAAACAGCTGTTGCAGCATGCCTAACTAAATATAAACAACAAAGTTTGAAGGCTTGAGATGGACAAACTTACATTATTGCTGAAGCAGGCTCTATAAAGGCCTTGTCCATGCTGATGGGGGGGGGGCAATACAAGAAGTTTACCACATAATCTTCTTCATAAGCATTGCCTTTATTCTACATTTTGTTAAGAGTAAATATAGATGTGATAATATACGAAAAAATGGAGAATATTTAGGATAAGATGAAGAGTGATGCTACATAACCAAGTAGCTATAAATGAGTGCAGCGATACAGGCAAAAGGTACATCCAAGAGCAATGCACAGCTAAACTTCTTCAATACCAACCTTATAGTAAGAGTAAATATAGATCTGATGGTACATGAACAACTACATGTCATTATAAGTACACTGATAAAGGACAACATATACTTACAAGAACAATGCAGAGCTAAAAAAACATTGGCATTGGATATATTCTACACTAATGTAACCATTCATACAGATCAGATAATTTGGAGCGAACAATTGATAAGCAAGCTATCATGCATACTGCTGTCACATAATGAACCAGGTATGTATGCAAGTACAGTGAAACAGGACAACAGGTACTAACAAGAGCAAAGCAGCGGGCAACATATTTGCGATATCCTGTCGTTCTTTTCAAACCGGAATTCTTCTTCGAGCAAATTTCCTGCAAACAAGATCCGTAAGGCACATGCGGAAAAGTAGAAGCTCAAATTGTCATGTGATTTCATAGACAGTACCTCATCCTGGGAACGAGACCAGTGCATAACAAGATTTTTCCATTCAATGTCTTCTAAATTGAGCACAGGAGACTTCACCGGAAACTCGTTTATAGATTTGCCACCAAAGTGTGATTTCCTCAGGTAACACCGATACTGCTGCAATGCTTCCTTGAAAAGCACAAGCAAGCTTTGCTCGTCATGACTATCCAGATTAACCCTCTCCTAGTTACAACAATGTAATGTAAATCATTGATGTGTTCAATCAGTAGAAAATAGGAAAATAATAACCATGAATAATAGCACTTACACATAAGTTGGACAGGAAGATGTGAAAATTATGTTTGTCTTCACAATGATCTTCCCATGATGGGAATATATGCACGTAGTCCCTAACAACATCGAAAGCATTGTCTTTTAAACTAGGAATAAATGGAATGGGGTTCCAATCTGCAGAATTGGTTGTCTCTGCAGTTGGGATAGGTCTTCGGCCGGTGGACTTGCTGTACTTTGTGCTGGAGTGGGATTTTTCTGTCGTACAGCTGGTGCTATGGCAAATGAAATCGGTATACCTTTTGCTGGAGTGCAGGTCATGTGTGGTGGGGCTAGTGGTGTGGCCAGTGAAGTATGGGTACAGTCTCCTGGAGTCGGTCCTACGTTTTGTGTCACTGGTTGTACAACCAATATAAGTGGGGTGCTATCTGATTTCTCCGGCACCACCACGTTTTTCAAGGACTCTGCTGGTGCTCCTTCAGGTTCGGCAATCACCCTCTTCCTTTTTGATGTCTGATGCACACGAACAACATTTGAGTGGAAAAACATGGTATGATGACAGATGGAATATGTATTGATAATGGATGGGCATGGCATCTCGACATATATGTTGAGTAAACTAAGCAGATGGCGGTGCAACAAAGTATAAGAAATGCAAGACAACATATGCAAGATACCCGCAATCAATAAAACATTGGCAAATTAGAACATGCCCCTTGATGGGTGAACATGACATGCCATCTTCCTTTAACTCCTCGAGGTTAGAATAGTCATTAGGATCATATTCTGAACAAGAGTCAATAGTCCATGGACTTAAAATTAATCAAAAGAACTCATGCACTTATTGCAAAAATTTAGAAGTCATCAAAAACCAAAGCACTACATGCATGCTCCTAGGGGGCATAGATTGGTAGGAAAAGACCATCGCTCGTCCCCGACTGCCACTCATAAGGAAGACAATCAATAAATAAAATTGTGTTCTGACTTTATCACAAAGCGGTTCACCATACGTGCATGCTACGGGAATCATAAACTTCAACACAAGCATTCTTTAAATTCATAATCACCCCAACTAGCATTGCTTTGATATTATCACCTGCATATCTCAAAACAATTATCAAGGATCAAATTTATCTTAGTATTCAACACACTCAAAAGAAATTTTCACAAATCTGGAATACCAAGTAAATTATCTTTAATCAAATTACCTTGCTATTAACAACTCTCAAAATAATCTAAGTGAAGCATGAGAGATCAATAGTTTCTTTAAAACAAATCCAGCACCGTTCTCTAAAAGATCTAAGTGAAGCACTAGAGCAAAAAATTATCACACTGAAAAAGGTACAAGTGAAGCACACGGAGCAAAACTATCAAGCTCAAAAGATATAAGTGAAGCACTATGAGCAAAACTATCAAACTCAAAAGATATAAGTGAAGCACATAGAGTATTCTAGAAAATTCCAAATCATGTATGGCTCTCTCAAAAGGTGTGTACAGCAAGGATCATTGTGGTAAAATAAGAAATAAAGACACAAATAATACAAGACGCTCCAAGCAAAACACATGACATGTGGTGAATAAAAATATAGCTCCAAGTAAATTACCGATGGAAGTAGACGAAAGAGGGGATGCCTTCCGGGGCATCCCCAAGATATGACTTTTTGGTGTCCTTGGATTATCATGGGGGTGCCATGGGCATCCCCAAGCTTATGCTCTTGCCACTCTTTGTTCCATAATCCATCAAAAGAATTCACCCAAAACTTGAAAACTTCACAACACAAAACTCAATAGAAATCTCGTGAGCTCCGTTAGTGAAAGAAAACAAAATACTAGTTTAAGGTACTGTAATGATCTCATTCTTCATTTATATTGGTGTTAAACCTACTGTATTCCAACTTCCTTATGGTTTACAAACTAATTTATTAGCCATAGATGCATTGAAATAAGCAAACAACACACGAAAAAACAGAATCTGTCAAAAACAGAACAGTCTGTAGCAATCTGTAACTAACGCAAACTTCTGGAACTCTAAAAATTCTACCAAAATAGGACGCACTGGAAAATTTGTTTATTGATCAGCAGAAAAACGAATCAATGCAAAAGCACTTTTCTGTGATTTATTGAATTGTTTCTCGTGAGCGCAAAGTTTCTGTTTTTCAGCAGAATCAAATCAACTATCATTGTAGCTTATCCTATAGGTTCTACTTGGCACAAACACTAATTAAAACATAAAACCACATCTAAACATAAAGTAGATGGATTATTTATTCCTAAACAGAAGCAAAAACAAAAAACACTAAATAAAATTGGGTTGCCTTGCAACAAGCGCTATCGTTTAACGCCCCTAGCTAGGCATAAAAGCAAGGATAGATCTAGGTTTTCCCATCTTTGGTAGGCAATTCTTCAATGAGGCATCTATCTTTTTTAGAAATTTCTTTCTTTTTAGTAATTATCAAACTCTTAGGCGCAAGATCAAAAAATTCTTTCATAGCAAAGGGTTCCTTAATGTTGGCAAAAAGATTCGGATGAACACTTATAGATTTAAGATCCGCAATTTCCTTACTAGATGATTCATCCTTACTCTTAGGAACATAAATAAGCTTAGGTTTTTTAGTGGACGAACTTGGAGTGTTTTGAATGGAAGAAAAAGCGGTTCCCAAGTTGGAAATGATACCCTCTAGTTTATCGATTCTTGTGGAATCTAGATTTATTCTCTCATTAACTATGGGTTATTTTTCTTTAATATTTTTCCATGTCATTCCTACCTTAGATCCATATTGGGTAATTAGATTGTGGATCTTTTTATCAAGATTTTCAATTGATTCAATGGTAGCAACTTTATTCTCGATAACTTCAAGTCTTTGCATAACATGCTCCATAGTTAACATAGTTCCATTAATCAAAGGAGGGGGTGAGCCAAATAAATCTATTAAAGCATTGGAAGAATCAAAAGTATGGCTACCCAAGAAATTCCCTCCGGTAATGGTATCAAGGATATATCTAAACCAAGGGTTACCACCTACATAAAAATTATGAAGAAGAACAGAAGTACATTGCTTCCTGGTAGATCTATTTTGAGCATTGCAAAATCTATACCAAGCGTCTTTTAGATTTTCTCCCTCCCTTTGTTTAAATTTTAAAACTTCATTCTCGGGAGATAGCGGAGAAGATAGGAGACTAGTCATGACGACAGACAAGCAAACTATCACACGAAAATACAACGGAAGAAAGGCAAAAGAGAAAGAGAGGAGGAGATTGGGAAAGAGAGGGCTAATAAAACGGCAAGGGTGAAGTGGGGGAGAGGAAAACGAGAGGCAAATAATGTAATGTGAGAGATAGGGATTGTGATGGGTACTTGGTATGGTTGACTTTTGCGCAAAATCCCCGGCAACGGCGCTAGAAATTCTTCTTGCTACCTCTTGAGCACTGCGTTGGATTTCCCCGAAGAGGAGAGGATGATGCAGTAAAGTAGCATAAGTATTTCCCTCAGTTTTTGAGAACCAAGGTATCAATCCAGTAGGAGATCACGCTCAAGTGCCTCGTACCTACACAAAACGATAGCTACTCGCAACCAACGCGATTAGGGGTTGTCAATCCCTTCACGGTCACTTACGAGGGTGAGATCTGATAGAGATGATAAATAATATTTCTGGTATTTTTGATATAGAGATGCAACAGGGGGCCCACGAGGCAGCGGGCGCGCCCGGGGGGCCCCACCCTCGTGACCTCCTCTGGCACTTCTTGAAGTAGGGTCCAAGTCTCCTGGATCACGTTCGGTGAGAAAATCACGTTCCCGAAGGTTTTATTCCGTTTGGACTCCGTTTGATATTCTGTTTCTTCGAAATACTGAAATAGGCAAAAACAGCAATTCTGGGCTTGGCCTCCAGTTAATAGGTTAGTCCCAAACTAATATAAAAGTGGAAACTAAAGCCCAATATAGTCCAAAACAGTACATAAAGTAGCATAGAGCAATCAAAAATTATAGATACGTTGGAGACGTATCATCCATCGTGTATGAATATGAATCGGGGAGGGAGTCGATTTTGGCGAGGACACACTGTGTTTTGGCGCCCACCGTGTATGAATCCGGGTGAGAGGCGGTTACGTCACGTTTGGGTGAAATTACAAACCTACCCCTATCAAAACCTATAGAAATCCAGCAGATAGGCTTTGCATGGCAGGGATAGGCAGTAGTGATTTCCATCTCGCAGGTTTTGGTTTTGGGCGGTTACTGCGACTTTCCCCGCTTCGTTCAAATTTTGCACAGTGCTTGTTTACCGTGCCAACTCAATTCGAATCCTGTTTGTATTCTACTATTTTTTTTCGGGCGGGATCCATTTTCAATTGGAATTACATTCTATATACATCATTTTTTATATATACTTTCAAAAGCACAACAAAGAATTCTGCTCCTTTATATGTATAATATGATATACAAATACAACGATCTCGAAATCTTAAGGTTGAATTCGAAAAAATTTAACCAAATTATGTTCTACTAAAATGTATAGATTAGTAATATCAACATATTAAATAACATAGATGTGCGTGAATTCATATGAGTATGCATGTTTGATAGATCAATTTTGGTTCGTGTATGGATTACATGTATGATCATCTCGAATTCAAATATTTGAATCCCTTTTTTGTTCACTCCTTTCACGCTCATCTCTCTCGCATGCATGCTCCTTCAGGCAGCTATCACTCTCTTTTCTCCAGCTCACCCGCACGCTCACTTCATGAGAAGTGTCACACTCTCCCTATCATTATACGTTACACGATTTTCATTATCTCTCACGTCTCTACTGTTCTCTGGTATCACTAGGTACCTAAGCTTTCTTCTTCACCGCCACATACACAGTCTTCACTCGTCTTTCACTTTGTCTTTCTCTCTATGGGATTCTCTCACACACCCTATATGTCTCTACATATGACTCATACCACTAAATTACTCTCTCTCTCTCTCTCTCTCTCTCTCTCTCCTATAGACACACCATTTGTTGCGGTCTCCTTTTCGTCTCCATCCCAGACTGACACCGATCAGACAACCCCGACTA
Source organism: Triticum aestivum (assembly GCF_018294505.1). Lineage (NCBI taxonomy): Eukaryota > Viridiplantae > Streptophyta > Magnoliopsida > Poales > Poaceae > Triticum > Triticum aestivum. Next base: position 628,319,026 of record NC_057807.1, read on the forward strand.
CCGTCTCCTCTCTCTATCTCTGACAGACACACACACATAACTCCTGCTTCCACTCCCCTTCCCGACTACCGTATCTCTCTCACACACACAAAACTCTTGCTTTCACACCCGGCTCGTATTTCTCTCACAAACATTTATCGACTAGCTAGCCTGTAGATAGGTTTATACACCCACACACTCATGCTTCCGCCATCGCATACATGTCTCTCTCCCGCTCCTTGTATCTATGTAGCTTTTTCTTCCCTTCTTGAGACACGCCCTCTCGATCGTGCACACACACACTATGGCCTCATTTTAAGCTGATACCTATCGCACACACACTACTTGTGTCTTTGTCACACATGCACCCCGTCCTCCTCCACTCTCCCTCTCTCTCAGACACACATGGGCTTTTGCAACAACTAGCAAGATGCCCATGCGTGGCACGGAACATCAATATGCATTCGTATGAGTAGTTTATATTGTGGGGGAAAAGGATGAACGAGGGAAGACCTTATTTGCAAATGTGGAGAGGGGTGTGGGTATCTTTTTGCAAAATTGCCATAGTTTCCTTCCTATCCGTCAGATATAGATCGGACGGCCTATATTGTAGTATGGAAGGCACACGATCATCACCGACATTGCTTTTTATAAGAGTAGGGATAAAAAATAGAGTTGGTGATGATGGTGGGCCTGCCATCCTGCAATGTAGGTCATCCGATTTATATCTGATGGATAGGAAGGAAAATAGTGCAATTTACCCACACTCTTCACCACATTTGCAGATAAGGCCTTCCCTCGTTCATCCTTTTCTCCCACAAGATATTGATGTTCCGTGCAATGCACGGGCATCTTGCTAGTAAGAGTAGAAATTAGACATATACCACTTCTCGAATCTTGAAACCAACAACATTCCTCCCTTATCTCATCAAAACCACCAAAGGAATATATTTTGAGTGAAACATAACATATTTTTAGTGATATACGTATTTCAGAACTAGACTTTTTTTCTATCAATTCAGTGAATATGTATTAATCTACTTCGATCGTGTGGCAACACATTGGCACATTGCTAGTAGTTATTATAATTCTTTGGACACCAGACAAATGGTGGAGTACATATACGAAGAGAAGAGGCGCACGCACGCAGTCGGCCTCTCGCTGTCTCGCACACATGAGTGTTACGTAAAGGCGATGTTAACAAATAAACCCTAAAACCCTAGATGCACGATTGCTGCATTCGCGGGTACCGGGTACGTGGTGGAGCACCTTTGTAGGACTTGATGGTCGGGACCACAGGTGAACGACTTGGAGCACGGTGGCTCGCCAGTTGCCACATATCAAGTAGCCACGTTTAAAATATCATTTTTAGCGGGGTTAAGAGTTCCGATTTTAAATAGCACGTTATAAGTAGTAAGTAGTTTTAGAACGATTGGTATGGAGCGAAAATGGAATTCATAGTACTACGTACTTCCTTGGCGTATGGTTCTATGGGTTTATGTTATGAGATGTTGAACCTGGTAGTTCTAGGGCAAATACTATGGTTTAGATTTAGATGCTGGTTTTCAGTAATCGGAAGGGGAAACCCTTCTTTGATTAAAAACAACTACTACCTCCATTCTGGTTTACTAGTCCCCATCGTACTTTGGGTCAAAGTTTGTCCACGAATTTTACTTGTAAAATGTGAATGGAAAACGAGATTTTGTTATACCCAAACAAAAACGGACTAGAGGGAGTGATTGCTCTGACACGGACGTGACCTCTCATAGCGCAGGCATTGAACCGGCGCGTCGGCCAAGAGCGCCGCACTCGCTACAGCCCCAGCTGAGCATGCCTCCTTGCCGCGTGCAACCAGCTTAAGACTGCCCTGCCTGCCTTCATTGAATCCGCGCGTGTGCCGGCAACACGTCCTTCAGTGAGCCGACAGGCATTTTAGAACACAAAAAATGACTAAAATATAATTAATTTACGCATGGTCTTGACTTGTTGTGCTCGCACTAGTAGCAGGAACTAGTAGAGGTTTTTCTTTATTTATAACTCTCCTGACATTTTTTTTGGCTTTGAAGTGAATCATGGTTGTGGACATTATGTATGAATGTGCAGATATCTGTGAACATGAGTTTGATGTGGAAGTTGAACTTGGAATATCGGGCTTGCGCGTGAACTATACCATGTCCAATGCTTCGTCTGTTATTGTTTGAAAGGAATTTCTGTTATTACATGACCCAAAAAAACATTTTGTGCCACATCAGTAGATGCACAAACATCACAACTGCATGCTGACTGGATAAACATTTGAACCTAGCTATTATGAAGGAATTTTTGTATTGACAACAGTTTTAGATAGCAGGAGACGCCTAGCCTGCTCTGCCTCTGCTAGCTTATTTCTGGCTTCTTCCATCTCTTCTATGGCTTGGGTGATGAGAGCATCTGATTGCTCTTTTCGCTTCTTCAGGAACTCAGCTACATTCTCAAGGGCTGTTGCACGCTTTCTTTCAGCCTTTACTAATGCCACGAGGACACAAACAGCTGACGACTCCACCTAGCTTGTGTGTAATCCAGCATCATCTGGGAATTTGCACCTTGTGTCTAATCCAGCATCATTAGGGAACTGGCTCCTTGTGTGTAATCCAGCCTCATTTTGGAAACATGACCTCGAGGTTGACCATACTTCCCTCCTCACAGGAACTGCATCCTGACATGAAGTTACTTCTTTTTTAGATCAATATTCAGAGAAACCTAGATCCATTTAGTAGAAGCCAGATAAACAAGAACTCGGAGAAGTGAATTCAAAAGGAAAAGAAATATAAAAACAGACTACAAGGTGAGAACACCCACTTCCTACATCAAGTTAAAAACGGAAGCATTAGGACGATTATGTCGGATTTCGGGTTTCGGCAGACCCTCTAGATTCGAACACTGGGGTGCGTGCGGAGATTTCGCCCTCTACCTACCCGCTAGGATCTAAACTATGAACGGAACAACACAAGAGACACAGGGTTTATACTGGTTCAGGCCACCATTGTGGTGTAATACCCTACTCCAGTGTGTGGTGTGGTGGATTGCCTCTTGGGCTAATGATGAACAATACAAGGAAGAACAGCCTCGCCAGGGTCTATTCTTGGCTGGTGCGATGAACTGCTAGAGGGAGTTCAGTCGGCCTTTCTACTGGTTTCCGGATGATGATCCTCTAGCTCTCTCTAACCTGGGGGTGGCTAGTCCTATTTATAGGCAAAGGCCCTGGGCCTCTTTCCCAAATATTGAGTGGGAAGGGCGCCAACAATTGGCCTTTTTGAAGGGGAACATCTAGTACACTTATCCTGACTAAAGTTGGTCCTCGTCTGCCAAAGGCTCTGGTGGTGACGCCGGCTTGGGCTCCACGATGACCTCCATCCTGCCATTCTGTTGGTCTTGGTCTTGTTGCACAGAAATGGCTGCCTTTGCTTGATACTCTTGCATGCGCTTGCTCCCTATACACCAAAGAGGAAACAAGGACTCTGCGCAGGCTGGCGCCCGTCTGGCTTTGGTCGTCATGGCTTGTGTCATGGGCACCTCGTGAGGTACCCCGCCTTGATCTCTCCACCTCCTCGCGAGCCAGCCTGACGAGGCCGTGCCTGAGAAAGCTTCCTGTCGTCCGCCCCGCTAGGCTTGGCCCCTCGCGAGGGTCTTGAGCTCGTGCTAATGAAGATGGGCCGCGCTGGGGAACCCCGTTCCCAGAACGCCGACAGTAGCCCCCGGGCCCAAGGCGCGCCTGGACTTGGCTGAGCAGAGAAGTGAAGGAGCAAGTGCGAAGCGTCGCGGGCCCTAACAGCCTCCGGCCTTGGGCGCCGCATGGCAGTTGATTGGGCATGGGTGGCTCCGCTCTCCCACGATGCCTCGGCAACTGCACGAGCTGACAAGTCCCTGCATGCAAAAACCAGGTCATGATTACCTGCGATCATGGAAGCCGACGGTTGGCCTCCTCCGGCTATAAGTATGGAACGGCGCGGGCCATTCCAGTTCATCTTCCTCGGCTACTCCTCCTCTTCTTCATCTTCGCCATTGTTCCGTCTCACGCTGATGGCACCCATCCTCCGGTTCTCTGCAGAAGAGAAGGGAAGGCCCCCCGAGAGGGTCCTGACCCGCTTCCACCGAAGAAGCGGTTGGTCCTCTGCCGCCGAGATGAGGGTGCGCGGCAGGAGGTGTCGAGGCCTTGGTGCGAGTAGCCGCCGCCAGGATTCCTGCTGCCCTTGTACGCCCACCTTGGGGGCCCGGCAGGAGTAGATGTCGAGCGCCACGGACGACGCCGCCGTCGGTGCCGGCGGGTCACGGCGGTGCGCGTTGTCCCTCCTGGAGTTCACGCCGAGGGCTCCTCCCAAGAGTTTGTGCTTCACGCCGCCATGTCTGCTTGATCTTGGATTCGCCTCCTCCTTCCTTCGCCTTTGAGATTCCGCCAAGGGGGGCTTTCAGGCTCTGGCTGCAGCACGCCGACTTCCGGACTCCTGCGACCGAAGCGGATGTCGAAGTCGTCCCTCTAGGCAAGGTCTTCATGACCCGGGGTTGGGGCGAGATCCCCCGGGTCTTCCGATCGGAGGGGCCCCTCATGATCCACTTGGATTACGATGGAGCCTCCTTGATGCTCTTCAAGGTCTTCGACGAAGATGGGCGTCGGCTGGAGTGCTGTCCCAGAGGAGGCGGCCGAAGCTTTGGGGCGGCAAGGACCAGGCCTATAGTCTGCTCCCTCAGCGGCTCCTCAGGCGACGGGGGCGTCGGAGGATCCAGCGACTCCACCGAGTTCTTCGAGACTACGGAGACGAGTGACGACATCTACGAGCCTCCGAGCCTGCGCCGCGCTCGGAGCAGGACGGGCTCGTTAGGCTGCCGGTGCCTCTGATCTGGATGAGGTTGGCGCCGATGCCTGACGCGGCCCACTATTGACGATGGCGTATGCCGCCTCGGTTCCTGTAGTTAGGACTCCTTAGGATACACATCTTTTGTCCCTGCTAGGAGCCAAGAACACAGCCCGTGGGGGCTTGTATGGTGTTTGTAGTTCCTTTTGTTAATATGATCCTTATGGTGAAACAGCGTGAGATGCTCGTCCCGCCTTAGCTTAGTCCCTCCTTTCGAACCTCGCGAGGGCTCGATGCTCTGCACCGACAGGTCCTGCTCCCAAGGCAAGCTTCAGCCGTCCCTGGTATGGCAGGTCGCGATGCCGTGATCAAGGCCAGGAGGTGAGCGGCCCGGGGTCCAGTAAGAGCCCCTGAGTCGCGATGCTTAGGAGGTCACCTTTAGTGCTCAAGCAGCCATCGTTCAGTAAGAAAGGAGCACGACGTTGCTAACACGTGATTGCATTGGATGCGGGGACGGTGCTGCGATAGCTAGTGTTTTCGGAGGGTGACTTATCTCGAGAGTCAGGAACCGCTTCCTGGTGCGGCGCTAAGTCCGTGCATTGGCCGGCGAGGTCCCCGCGTGCCTCTTCCCTCTCGCCTTTGCTCCCCTTTCTGCTCTACGTCCTCGGGTCCCAGCCCTCGAGCGGGTCTCAGTCGTCGCTGGTTTGCTAGGTCGCGATGCCGTGGACAAAGCCAGAGGGTGAGGGCTGGAGAGCCAGTAGGAGCCCTGAGTTGCGATGCTCAGGTACCCCCCCCCTTTAACATGCAAGCGATTCGTGCAGACGAGAGTGAAGAGGACGCTGTGAGGGCCTCGCCTGGCACTGCTTCTTGAAGGGATCCTGCAGGCCCACCACAAAAAGAACAAGAGTCCGCTATGACAAGTGGCGGTCAGTCGTTGGTTGCTTTGGAGAGGTGACGAGGCACTAAAGGCCTGACGAGGTGTATCTGGGCACCCGTGAGCCAGCGTGGGACCCACGAGGCCCTACCTCAAGGCGGTTGCGCCTGGCACAGGGCCTTAACTTGTGATGTGTTCCTGCAAATTTGACTCGATGCCGATGCTCTACATCCTCGGGTCCCGGCCCTCGAGCGGGTCTCAGCCGTCGCTGGCTTGCCAGGTCGTGATGCCGTGGACAAAGCCAGAGGGTGAGGTCTGGAGAGCTGGTAGGAGCCCTGAGTCGCGATGCTCAGGTACCCCCCCTTTAACGCGCAAGCTTGGTTAGATGCCGACGCTCTATGTCCTCGGGTCCCGGCCCTCGAGCGGGTCTCAGCCGTCGCTGGTTTGGCAGGTTGCGATGCTGTGTACAAAGCCAGAGGGTGAGGGCCGGAGAGCCAGTAGGAGCCCTGAGTCGCAATGCTCAGGTACCCCCCCTTTAACGTGCAAGCGGTACACGCGGACAAGAGTGAAGAGGACGCCGTGAGGGCCTCGCCTGGCGCTGCTTCTTGAAGGGATCCTGCAGGCCCACCACAAAAAGAACAAGAGTCCGCGATGACAAGGGGCGGTCAGTCGTTGGTGGCTTTGGAGAGGTGACGAGGCACTAAAGGCCTGACGAGGTGTATCCGGGCACCCGTGAGCCAGCGCGGGACCCACGGGGCCCTACCTCAAGGCGGGTTGCGCCTGGCACAGGGCCTTAACTTGTGATGTGTTCCTGCAAATTTGGCTAGATGCCGATGCTCTACGTCCTCGGGTCCCGGCCCTCGAGCGGGTCTCAGCCGTCGCTGGTTTGCCAGGTCGCGATGCCATGGACGAAGCCAGAGGGTGAGGGCTGGAGAGCCGGTAGGAGCCCTGACTTGCAATGCTCAGGTACCCCCCCCTTTAACGCCCAAGCTTGGTTAGATGCCGACGCTCTATGTCCTCGGGTCCCGGCCCTCGAGCGGGTCTCAGCCATCGCTGGTTTGCCAGGTCGCGATGCCATGGACAAAGCCAGAGGGTGAGGGCTGGAGAGCCAATAGGAGCCCTGAGTCGCGATGCTCAGGTACCCCCCCTTTAACGTGCAAGCGGCCGACATGAAGGAAGAAGAGGTGTCACGGACAGGCATCAATTTAACAAGCATGATGGGTCGAATGCATAGCCCGAAAATAAACGCAAGAGGGGTACATGCCGCTGGGTCTGACCCGAGCGACTTGGGGATGATGCAGGCCAAAGGGCGCCCCCAACAAGGTGAGCTAAAAAACATGAACAAAAGGGATACACGCCGCAGGGACGGACCAACGCGGCCTGGGAATGATGCAGCCCTGGGGGCGCTCCCAGCTGAAAACGAAACTTGAAGGATGTCACCTGATAGCATTGAAGACGAAGGGGTGTTGAAGTAGCGGACGTCGCGGGCTGTGTAAGCCGATCTTCACGAGCCCCCAGGCCCAGGAGCCTCGGGAGGCTCCAGAGGCGGTGGTGGCTCCTCGCGAACCATCTCCATCTCCGCCAGGACTGCGAAACGCCTGGCCTCCTGAGCCTCCAGGATGCTCCCCATGAGGCGCTGGCGCACAGCAGACGCGTTCGGCAAGCCGTAGGGCATGCGAACGTAGCTGTGGGGTGGGCCTTCGCAGCGCCCCACGCGTGAGGGCCAGAAGCGCTCCTGAGAGGCGGCTCGGTTGAGCCCTGGGATGTCGATGCTGATGTGCATCCCACCATCCTCGCCTGGATGGGGAGCTGCGGCAGGTAAGCGGCGGCTGCCACTCATGACTCTTGACTCCTGCAACTCCTGCGTGATCTGACTGACGAACTCCTGAGGGTTTGGCCCTCCTTGCCTTGCTCCTTCCTGAGGGAAACGTGCTCTGAAACACGCCTCCAAGTGGTGGCCAAGCGCCTCCCTCGTGACCTTAGCAAGGTCGGTGGCCCTCCAGGAGGGAGCCCCCGAGCCCTGCTTGAGGAGGGCGACGGGTGCGCTTTCCTATGCAACAGAAGGAGGTGCCCCCTGAGCAGGCGCAGACCCTGAGGGGCCTGCCTCCTGAGGGGTCGGGTCTGGCGATGTCTTCTTCTTCTTGGGAGCGGTCTCAGGGAGCCTCCCGCTCCCTCGATCTAGGTCTTCAAGTGATGCGGCCTGAAAAGCTCGCTCCAGGGAGCACACTGCGTCTCTTTCTTCACAGGGCACCGTGATGACTCCGCCACTTCCTGGCATCTGGAGGATGTTGTAGCCGTGATGAGTCACGGCCATGAACTTGGCGAGAGCTGGGTACCCAAGGATGGCGTTGTATGGCAGGCGAATGTGGGCGACGTCGAAGTCGATGAGCTCGGTGCGGTAGTTGTTGCACGCCCCGAAGGTGACAGGGAGGCGGACCTGCCCAATCGGAACTGTGGAGCCATCGGTGACTCTGGAGAAAGGCTTGGTTGGCTGAAGCTGATCATAAGGCACTTGGAGATTGTTAAATGTCTGTACGGACAGGGCGCTGAGCCATGCCCTGCCGTCGATGAGGGTCCTGGTGACTTGCACATTGCTGATGACTCGGGAGCAAAGCATCCGGAGGACTCCGGCTGTGGCCGCGCACTTGAGCTGACTCGCTGACCTGAACGTGATGGCGCATGCCGATCACCTGAGAGGGTGCATGGCTTTGAGCCTGGGTAGGACTGCATTCACTTCGCGGGCGAACTGCTTGAAGATGCGTTGAGAGGCTAGGGCTTGAGCTCCGCCCAAGATGCAGGCGATCGCGCGCGGCTCCTAGAAGCCCCTAGCCCCCTCGTCCTGATGATGGTCCTCGTTTCTCCTTGGCTGCAGCGGCAGTGGAGTGAGGCCTGCATTTCCTTGCGGACGATCCTCGCGAGGCTGATCCCTCCAGTCTCCCTCGCGTGGCTGATCCTGCCAGCGATCCTCGTGAGGTCGGTCGCGCCACCCTTGGCGAGGGCCACAGTCTTCCCAGCGTCCTGCGTTTCTTCCTCCTCCTCGGTCGTAGCCTCGATCGTTGCAATCGGGGCGTTGGTCGGTCCTCCCTTCTCGCACGGCTCGGAGCTCTTGACATTCGTTGGTGTTGTGGGTGTGGAGGTCGTGGTACACACAGTACCGGCTGCCTTTGAAAGACTTGGGCTGATCTCTGCCTCGCTTGGTGTCTAGCTCTGCCGCGAGCACGGCAGCCCCCTTGCGCTTCACGTCCTTGGCCTTGGATTTATTCTCTTCTGGGTCTGCGGCTGGCAGCTCTAGGACGGAAAGGCACCCTTCCTCAGCCCTGGCGCACTTGGTCGCCAAGTTGAACAGCTCCAAGGAAGTGCACAGATCTTCATGCATCGCCAGCTCCTCCTTCATCTTGATGTCGCGCACGCCGTTGGAGAAGGCTGAGATGATGGCCTCCTCAGTCACCTTGGGAATCTTGAGACGTGCGTTGTTGAAGCGCTGGATGTACTTCTGCAGGGTCTCCCCTGGTTGCTGCTTGATGCAGCGCATGTCGCTCACGGCGGGTGGCCGGTCGCGGGTACCTTGGAAGTTGGCGATGAAACGGGTGCGCATCTCGTCCCAGGAGGAGATCGTGCCAGGAGCCAGGTTCAGGAGCCAGGTGCGGGCCCCGTTCTTGAGTGCCACGGGAAACCAGTTTGCCATGACCTTCTCGTCCTCGTTGGCGGCTTCGATGCCCAGCTCGTAGAGCTGGAGGAACTCTGCAGGGTCGGCCGTGCCGTCATAGCGAGGAGGCAGGTCTGGCTTGAACTTATAGGGCCACGCGACGCTGCACAGCTCAGTGGTGAAGGCAAGGCAGCCTGTTGTGGCCACGGGAGGCCTTTGGTGATGAGGAGCTTGGTCTTGCGGGTCCCCATGCGCTGCAGCTAGGAGCAGCGCGCGGTCTTGGCATGCTGGAACAGGAGCGTGGTTGCAACGGACCAGAGCAGGGAGAACTCGGGCAACTTCTTGGGGGCAAGGGACCTCTTGGAAGCTCCGCTCTTGCTGCGCTGGCGCCGGACGGAGCAGGTTCCGCCCAGGTGCCATGCGCCTTGGGGCCAGGGCGCCTTCTTGAGGGGGAGGCGACTGAGGCGCCCCGGGAGCTTCATCGCCCGTCGGGGCGGGGTGCGGTGCAGCGAGAAGGACGGCGCGGGGGAGCCCCTTGTGGCGCGGACAAGCTCAGCAACGCGGTCGAGCCACTCTTCGTAGACGTCGTCGACTGGGCGGTAGCGTAGGAGATCGTTTGCCGCGATGAGCGCAGCTCGAGCCTACATGGCCGCACGGGGCGCGCAGGACGAAGAACCAGCTGGGTCGAGTGAGGGAGTAGCAGTGCGGCCGTCTCGCCTCATGGACGAGTGCTGGGACGATGCTTGCTTCTTGTTCCCCGCCGGGCCGATGGCAGCGTTGACAGCAGGCGACGGGGAACGGCAGGGGAGGCCGCCGACGGGGGCCGTCTGGGCGATGTAGGAAGCGAGAGCAGCATGGCGCTCGGCGCGGGCCCGACAAGCATCCGACATGGATGCGATGGTCGATGAAGAATAGGGCGGCCGAAGACGAATTCCGGCACACCCCTACCTGGCGCGCCAAATGTCAGATTTCGGGTTCCGGCAGACCCTCTAGATTCAAACACTGGGGTGCACGTGGAGATTTCTCCCTCTACCTACCTGCACCTCACCGCCTCGCTAGGATCTAAACTATGAAAGGAACAACACAAGAGACATAGGGTTTATATTGGTCCAGGCCACCATTGTGGTGTAATACCCTACTCTAGTGTGTGCTGTGGTGGATTGCCTCTTGGGCTGATGATAAACAATACAAGGAAGAACAGCCTCGCGAGGGTCTGTTCTTGGCTGGTGCGATGAACTGCTAGAGGGAGTTCAATCGCCCTTTCTACTGGTTTCTGGATGGTGATCCTCTAGCTCCCTCTAACCTGGGGGTGGCTAGTCCTATTTATAGGCAAAGGCCCTGGGCCTCTTCCCAAATATTGAGAGGGAAGGGCGCCAACAATTGGCCATTTTGAAGGGGAATATCTAGTACACTTATCCTGACTAAAGTTGGTCCTCGCCTGCCAAAGGCTCTGGTGGTGACGCCGGCTTGGGCTCCACGATGATCTCCATCCTGCCGTTCTGCTGGTCTTGGTCTTGTTGCACCAAAATGGCTGCCTTTGCTTGATACTCTTGCCTGCGCTTGCTCCCTATACACCAAAGAGGAAACAAGGACTCTGCGCATGCCGGCGCCCACCTGGCGCCCGCCTGGCTTTGGTTGTCATGGCTTGCGTCATGGGCACCTCGTGAGGTACCCCGCCTTGCTCTCTCCGCCTCCTTGCGAGCCAGCCTGACGAGGCCGTGCCTGAGGAAGCTTCCTGTCGTCCGGACCGCGAGGCTTGGACCCTCGCGAGGGTCTTGAGCTCGTCCTGATGAAGATGGGCCGCGCTGGGCTGCCCCTTGAGCCACGCCGCAGGCCGCAGGCAGGCAAGTCTGGGGACCCCCGTTCGCAGAACGCCGACAGATTAAGACTCTTCTTATTACACATCGAAGAACACCACGCTTAAGAGAAATAGAAACTACAACATATACACATCGAAGAACACGAGGCTAAACGAAAGTAATTGAAAGGGTGTTACTTACCAAAGCTCGTTTTACAGGTTCGGTGCAGCTCGTCTTTAACTTGCCACGCTCCTTGAAGATGTCCCGAATATCCCGTGTTTGGTCTTCATTGCTCCTCTGCATGTTCACGCTCGTGGTTTTAAAATCTCAACATGGCAAGAAAAATACTACTAGTAATACTCGCGCATCTTGTGGCCAACATTAAAGCACTCGTCTGCCATGTTAGAGCATCTCCAACAGAATCGCAACGCGCGGCGCTTTAAAAAAGCGTTTAAAGTGTTGAGATCGAGAAGTAGATACTAGAGAGTAGAGGATAGTTCTCAGCATAGATAGATAAAAAAAGATACCCATACCCCTCTCCAGATTTGCAAATAAGGCCTTCCCTCGTTCATCCTTTTCTCCCACAAGATAAACTACTCATACAAATGCATCTTGATGCATGCAACACATGGGCATCTTGCTAGTTCTAAAAACCTTTCCATCATTCGCCACACTGCTGGTTGCAGGTGAAAAACCTACCCAAGCACAGCGCGATACAGGAGCGACGCACAATTACAAGCTGATATTCTGTTGGACAATGGAGGCTATAACCAATTACTTTTATGGGAACAATAGCACCCAGGAAAATTGAAGGGTAGGTATGAACAAAATTGGAACTGCACATGTATTGCTAAGTGATTCAATACACACTTTACCAATCGAGGAGGAGAACGATAGTCGCGGCGGCCTCTATGAGTCATGGTCGGCAACGGGAGTCAGTTCATTGTCCAGGATGGTGGTACTTCTGTGCTTGACGTCGGTTTCCGGGAAGCAGATCCGAGACCGTGGAAGACGATGCCGGGGAAGAGGCTCCATCTACAACGACGATGGTGGACCGGCTCCAGTGCGGCGTATGAGGTCGTCGATGAGGCAGATGCGCTGCGGTGGACGAGTGCGCCGATGTAAAGGGGAGGAGCACGAAGGCTGCGGTGCCGTGGAGAAGTCTATTTTGTGGTGGGGATAGAAAATGGGGAGTATTCAGGTGTACTACTCTGGGTGTCGGGGTGGGGCTGGCTGGGTAGGGTGAACCTCAAGTTACGAAAACATCCCCTACCAAGCATCGTCTGTAGGCCTGTTCCGAAGGCTATGATGGTAACTTCCCACTGCTCGAATCAGGGTCGCGGGAGTTTTTCCTGCCGACCTCAAAATTTTGTGACACCGGACTCCCCGTGTGGCGTGTTGAGTGATTCGGCTAAGCAACTAGCGAGTAGTAGTAGTAAACTCTACATATTAGGTTTGACCAAAGTCAAACTTCCAAAAGTTTGACCAAGTTTATATAAAAATATAAACATTTACCATAACAAATATGTATGATGTGGAAGTACATTCAATAATGAATCTAATGGTATTTATTTGTTATTGTATATGTTAATATTTTTTGTTATAAGCTTTCTGAGAGTTTCAAAACTTGACTTTGACCAATGCTAATACGCAGACTAAAATAAAAACCGAGGGAGTACACATTTGTTTTCTTAGTTTGTAGTGAACTAATCATTTGTTGAAATTGTGAAATAAATATATTAGGCTATTGACTTCGAATGTAATGGTCTATACAATTTGATAGTTACAATCATTGTCGAGTCCCAAGATGTATACAAGGTCTATAGTACTTCACAACATGCTCAAACTCACATAATCCCAGTCAAATGAGAATCTAAATGCATTTCATAGTTATTACTTTGTAGGATGCAACAAAAACAACCAAAACTCTACATCAGCCATTATAGAAGCGACATTTTGACATATCCCGTTGTGTGAATGAAACGTGCAGAGAGAGCTTTTGAAGACGGAGCAGATAGGGCAGGAAAGATTGTATGTATGTGGATGAGAGAGTAGGAGACAAACCTAACGAGACAGAGAGAGAGAGAGAGAGAGAAAGAGAAATAGAGAGGAAGAAGTTAGGTCTGTGAGAAAGATGGAGACACGTAGTATACGTGATTCTGTATACGTGGAAGGAGAAGAGACAACATGTTTGATGAGAGAGCTGGAAAAACATGGACGAGAGGGGAAGGATATCATGGGTTGAGGGATTGACAATTTTGTGCGGGGGAGAGAGGGATTGGTAATTTTGTGCAAGAGAGAGAGAGGGTGGGGGGAGGAGTCAGTCAGCCGTCGTCACATCACCCTGCTTCCAAATGACCCCGCATTCTCTAGCGCGGTGTGGTCGCCGTCTTCGATCTGCTCGATGCCCTCTTTGAAAATTGAGGTGTTGTGCATGTTGGGGTGCAAAGAAGCACAAGCAAGAGTGGTCGCCGTATAACCTTGGATGGGGATGAATTGTGTGCTCGGGGGAGGTGTGTGTGTTGTGCTGCTTGTGTGTGTGTGTGTGCCAGATATTGAGCGAAAACAAACCTAAGGAGAGAAATGGGCATTCACGAAGAGATTGTGCGGGCCTTGAGGTGGGCAGGGGCCGAGTGAGGGTGTCAAAATGTGCGCGTTGATGCATATGTTGCATGCGATCGTGCGAGTGATAGACGAATCGAGACAGATGGTTGTTGTGTTATGGATGCTCCTCTCTCTCTCTCTGTCTCTGTCTCTCTCTCTCTCTCTCTCTCTCTCTCTCTCTGTGTTATACATACAATATTCACCACACAGGGCGGTACGTTATTTACACGAATACCATATAATCTATTGTCAAAGCTATACATAGCAATTAAGTGTGCCACCTTATTGGCCGAACGGCTAATCTTTGACAATTGAAGATTGTTGACCAACTTCGAGATGCTCAACGCTTTCATCTTCTGCTCACGCATAGCAGACCTGTCATAGTCCCCCGATGCAAGAGACGCTACCACAAAAGCGCAACCAGTCTCTAAAATTACAGGATTATGAAGAGAAATACCTATGTAGAGACCGACAATGCAAGCCCTGAGCTCCGCTTCCTCCACGCTTTGATAGGCATCAATGAAATCCCACGACCAAATTTATACTAAAAATATAAATATCTAAAATACTGATTATAATGAGTATAAGAACTATGTTTTATAATGAGTGTAAAAATATTGATTTGACATTCTGAATGTTGATACTCCCTCCGTCTAGGTGAGTAAGTCATCTTAGGCTATGCACCGTGACCAAGGAGGAGGGGAAAACGAGAGACATTAATGTTTATTTGCTAATTAAATAGTATTGCATGCAATGAACTAACCACTGCATGTCATGTTTGATAGTCTAAGGTCATTAAAAGAATGCACACCCTCATCTCTTATTGGTTGATATGTCAAGAAACAAGAAACGAGGTAGAAGTTAATGCACCGCGCCTACATGTTTTGGGATTATTTGGTTTTCGTAAGATGACTTACACACCTAGCTATTAGAGTACCACTACCTCCCTTCTAGTTTAAAGGGCTCGACCCAAAAATTTCACCTACTTTTAGCAAGATAGTAGTGGCGGTGGAATAGTTTTTGAAGTCTGCAAAAGTACTCAATTAATGTTGTCGTTCTTCACAAAAAAATGTGTTTACCAATGCATGCATGAACACTAGTTACTCTAACCCCCCTCTCTTCTTTAATTCTTTGCCACATCAGCATGTTTGCTATTCCCGCGTGCATGATACCAGCTAAGATACCACCATGATGGCCAACCTTAATCATCGCATGGAATAATTTAGGGCACCTTGAAATATGAACATGTGTGGGTTGTGTATGTTTTTAATGACTTGAGACTATACCTAGCCCGGCATGCAAGATGACTTATTATGCACCGTTCCCCATACCTGCAGGAAGCCCGTTCGTCTCCAAATCTTTTCCTCTCCATGTGTGGAAACAATATGCCTGCCAAACTCTCCTTCTCCCTCTAGCGGTCCCACCACTCCACCCCGTGTGAAAAAATCTGCATGCATGACTCTCCTCCCCCGACGCTCGTCCAATCCGTTGTGACCAGCAATATTCCCACCCCTTTGCTCCCCCATAATTTACTCCAACAAATATGCCCACGTAGCTTTTACTTAACTTCAGGTGCATTGGGTCACTGACATACGGGCCCAGCAGTGTACTGGCCCACATGTCAGTGACGCAACTGGACCTGCAGTTAAGTTAGTGCAGCTGAGTCCATATCTTACGTAGGTGTGCCATTGCTCGCTATAAATATTGTGCCTCCCACGACATCCTCCCCCTCACATTCATGTTCATCGCTATATCCTCCCCCTCCCTCTCACGCCGACCACCATGGCATCGCCCCTCCCAAGCCCTAGGAGCCCCTCGCTGCACCGCGCGGACGGTCACGCGTCGCTGTTCCGTTCCTCGCCGCCACTAGTCGAGGAGGACGAGTCGGTGTTCCGCTCCTCGCCGCTACGCGATGCGTCGCCGTTCCGTTCCTCGCTGCCACTAGTAGAGGAGGACGCGTCGGTGTTCCGCTCCTTGCCGCGACGCGACGCGTCGCCGTTCCGTTCCTCGCTGCCACTAGTCGAGGAGGACGCGCTGCCGTTCCGCTCATCGCCGCGACGCGTCGAGGTGGACGCGTCGGCATTCTCAATCTCACTAGCACGCGCATCGGAGGACGCGTTGGCTCCCCGCTACGAGGAGAACGCCGCGCCGCCCGCCGAGCCCCCCAGCCTTGAGGAGCTTTGGAAAGAAATGGATGTCGCCTTGTGGGAGGCTTTGCCTCCAGCAGAGCGCGCCAAAATAGAGGCGGAGAAGAAGGCCGAGGAAGAGAAGTGCACCGCGCAACAAGCTTTCTGGGAGATCTATGTCGCGTCCGAGAGAGTCAAGCAATTAGTTCTTTGGCAGAAGGCTCGTGCGAGGGCCGTGAGGGTGGCGGAGGACGCCTGTGCCGATGCCCTGAGTGCAGTCGGGCCCAAGCGCCTCATCTATGCTTGGCGGTTCGTGGACCGGGTGCACGCTTCCAGCCAGGAGGAGTACCTGTTGGTGCCGGATCACCACACCGGAGAGATCCCGCTCGCCCACCGGCAAGCCGCCAATCAGCACCTCGCGAGTATTGAGGCTGAGGAAGAGGCGTTGTGTCGGCGCGTTGGGAAACGGCCACGCACCAGGGCACTCGTGGCGCGCCGCAAGCGCTCCTGCGAGCACCGTGGCTTTTAGGAGGAGTATAATTTTTGTTTCGTAAGGCGATCTCATTAGTTTTGGGACGCAAATGATAAATCCCGAACGTTCAGGAATTTTTAGAGTCCTTAATTAAGTATGTAAAAGGGAAAGTTTGGAAACGTTGTGTATTATTACTCATTTTGCAAGTACGTGCATATAGCACAAGCTTTACTATATACTATCGGACTACATGTCTCTCTCGATATATGCTTGCAGACTGTGCTACTCCCTCCGTCCAGGTCAATAAGTCATCTTTGGTTGTGCACGGTGACCAAGAAGGAGGGAGGACTTGTACACCTAGACGGAGGGAGTACTACTATTACTTATGTACGTGCAAATGCACGTTTTCACATTACGATGCGGTTTTTGTAAAAGTAGAAAAATAGCACTAGTCAAGCTTGTGAAATGATTCGATGCAAAACAAATGCAAAAATGCTCGTTTGATTGTTTGCTTTTAGCTTCCTTTTATGTGGTTATTTCTCTGTCATACTTTGTACGAAGCATCTCACTGGTTGGAAAGGCATGCAAATTCCCAAACCGCTTCCTACACCCTCTATCGAATTTTTTGCCTAACAAGTTGTGACGTGCAATTGGAATTCCAACTTGAGTACTACTACGAGTAGGAGTACCAGGGGCCAGTTCTTTTAGTCTTCTAGATTAGTAATCCCATAACTACTACCTCCGTCCTGGTTTATTGGTCCCCATTGTAATCTGTGTCAAATTTTGATCATAAATTTAACTAATGAAATGTTAGTGCATGTCACATGCACTACTCCATCCGTGTAGGTGAGTAAGTCATCTTAGGCTGTGCACTGTGACCAAGGAGGAGGAGAAAACGAGAAAAATTAATGTTTATTTGCTAATTAATAGTATTGCATGCAATGAACTAATCACTGCATGTCGTGTTTGATGTCTCAAGTCATTAAAAGCATGCACACTCTTTATCTCTTATTGGTTGATATGTCAAGAAACAAGAAACGAGGTAGAAGTTAATGCACCACGCCTAAGTGTTTTGGGATTATTTGGTTTTCGTAAGATGACTTACACACCTAGATGCACCGCGCCTAAGTGTTTTGAGTAACATTTTATCGGTTAAAACTTTGGTCAAAATTTAGCACAGATTACAATGGTGAGGAATAAACCAGGACGGAGTAGTAGTTTAGAAGCCCAAATAAATGAGTGAGGCGCCTTATTGTTACTCTCCACTTTGACTAGTCTTGTGGGAAAAGCTGGGGAAGCCGCCAAAAGAACTGGCCCTAGGAGTAGTAGCTAGGGATCGAGTGTGGGAGATGAACCGGAGAAAGTAAATGCAGAGAGATGAAATGCAAAAAAGACAGAGGGATGTGATGGTTGCTTGTCCGTTTATTTTACCAGGCCATTTATTACTGGAAGTGGTTGGGTTTTGTGATATGACGTCTGTACTGCCGCACCACGAGCGGGGTGAGAGGTGAGACTCCCGTGCAGCGCCGCCCTCGACACTTGTACTACATCGGTCATGGTTTATTAGTCCCCCATTGAATTTGACTGAAGATTTAACTGACAAAATGTTAGTGCATGTCAACAAAAACTATATCGTTGGATTCGTATTTGAACATAGTTTTGAATGATATAATTTTAGGTGACATACATCAGTATTTATCGTACTATATATAATGTTAGTTCAATTTTTGGTCGTACTAATCTATAGTAGTAAGGTGCCCGCGCGTTGCACCGAAGAGTTAAATGCATTGATCGGGGAGTTGTTTAATTCGACAAAGGATGTGGGTGTCATCTCATGTGTAACGGGTATCGATAGGTTTCTTCGGATATTATCTCATCTGTAGAGCTCAAACATCCGGGTGAAATAGATAAAAATGTATCTTTTGCAAACAAAAGCGTTCAACTGTTCAACCTGCATCCAAAACTTGTGAAGAAATAACACTTATTGTGCTTTGCAAGAAATGATCTTTAAGAATTAGTTTTTGAGTATCGATTGTTATACATGTTGGCTACAGATGACATGGCACTTTCTTATAGTCAACAGTTGGCTGTACTATTAAGTAATATTAACCATGCCATTATACACCTAGACAGAGGGATTAAATCAGGATGACTTGCAAGGGGGCAGAGGAGATGTAAGAAATGGTTCATCGTAAGTCTTTCACTAGTACTGTAGTAAAAATTCATACATGGAAGATTCTAGACTAAACCATAAATGGATACACTTTTATTCATTCACGATACTCCAATAGAGCAAGATCATGCATGGAAGTCTACACATGCTTAGACAGCGGATTACATTAAGCGAAGACTAATGATCAACATTTAACTTGATAATGCGTATTTTTTAGAAGAACAGGGAGGCTCCTCCCCGGTTCCATTATCAAATGAAACCCAAAGTGTCTTACATCAGCTCACTGAGAGGAGCAGTTTAAAGGAAGGACTGCGGCGAAAGCCACTCAAGTTTAACGACAAGCTTACAGAATAAAAAGCGGCAAAGACACGGGCCATAAGTGCCCACACACACACTACATGTTTTCTAAGTGCACTTGATAATGCGTATGTCCAGGTGAACCTCCATGGAATCCCCGTGCACCGAGTCGGTAGGTAAAGGATGGATGGATGCCATGGCTTTTCCAAGTCCACATTGGCGGGATAGTCCCAGCTTCCCAGAGTCCAAGTCTGTCCAATGACGCCGGTGTCGCCGCCAACGCGACCCGGAGGGGTAGTAACATTGACCACGCACCTGTACATCTGCCTCGTGTCAGTGTTAGCGTCAGCGGTGACGCCCCTGACGCACATTACAGAGACGGGGCGATGGCCTGCACGGGCCTCGCCGGTGCCCATGACCAAGAGGAAGACGCCGCCGTCCTCCTCTGAGACTAGAAGGCGACGGTGATCCTCCAACGTCTCCGGCATGGTGAACCGGTAGCACGTGTCGTACTTGATGTTCTCCGCCAAGGGCCAGCAGTGACCGCTGCACGCATCCGTGAGTTGGTGCACCATGTCCGCCGGCGAGCCACAAAACGGCATCGGGCACTCATAGCAGTGGACGAAGGGCTCCTTGGAGGCATCGACCAGGCCGTCCATGAAATGGGAGTGGCTGTAGGGGACGTCGCGCCAGTTGAATATATGACCAAGTTACTAGGAGATTTAATCCGAATAAGCACAAAATAAATCATGACGGCTATAACAGAGATGAAATTAATCATGTGGACTAGCATAGTAGTAGGATATAGAGTAGAAACATGAATTCTACCACGATTTCGAACAAGAAGGACAGAAACACATACGGTGCAACGGGAGCAGCACTGTTGGCGTTGAGGTTGTCGCCCATGTCGTTGAGGAAGAGTTTGCCGAGGTCCGGGAAGAACTCGTCGTCGGTGAAGTCGTGGCTGCCAGCAGTCGCGAGAGTGCGTTCCCCAGATTTCAACAGCGCCCGCCGAATGGAGCGCAGGAGGGAGTGGTTGTAGGGGACGTTGCGGCCACCGAATGGAGCGCAGGAGTAGCACACAAAGCAGTAGATGGTGTCCTTACTAGTACTCTCTAGTCTCTATCTATCTATATCTATATATATCTACTCTTATAGAAAACCGATTTGGTGATGATGGTATGCCTGCCATCTTGTAATATAGACCGTCCGATCTATATCTGACGAATAGAAAGCCAACTATGACAATTTTACAAAAGATATCCGCACCTCTCTCCACATTTACAGATAAGGCCTTACCTCGTGCTCCTCCCTATGTCTCTATCTCCACTACTTTTTTTATAACAACTTGAATAGTGTTGCGCCGTCCGCTGCACGCCTGGCTGAACATGCCTCCTCGCCTCCATCATCACCAGCTGAGTCTTTTATAGGAGTAGGAGTAGAGAAAAAACCAAGTTGTTGATGATGGTGTGTCGTGCAATGCACGGGCATCTTGCTATTTTTTTTGCATATAAGTCCAAACACCACGTAGACACGGTCTTTGAGCACGGTTCATAGTCGTTCCACGATCGGGCATTGAAGTTTCTAACTATTTTAGATTACAATATACTACTCCTCCGGTGCTAGTAGTAGAGCAGAGTCCTACTCTACTACTCTACTCTAGGAAGCTAGGGCATAGTACTGCAGTAGGTACTGTAGGGAGTACCAGTACTGTGATCACTCAAGCAAGTTGTCTGGCATCGATATGACCCTAGGCTGCTGGTATGTGTCTCGTAAGTCAAGCGGCGTGCTATAGTCATCATCACCTGTCCACTTCCCGCAACACATATTCGCTTCTCCATCTTTGTCCGCGCATAATCTCGTCCAAGCTTCCATCCCCGCTAAGGCGCCTCCCCCCTCGTCCGAAACCCAAGCACTAACAATGGCAGAACCGAGAAGCGTCCGCCAAAAGAGTGGCTGGAATTTGCTCCCCACAGAGGTAAGCAAGCTCATTGTTTCGCGTGTGGACAATCTCATTACCATGCCACTTGCCGCATGCTCATCGGGGTTGTACCGTTTACTCAAAGCCCTCAGGCCAGAGCTTTTTAAGCCAACTCCTTGCTTGCTGATGCTGCCTGATCTTCAGAAATGGCATGTCACGTAGCATAACGATCGTAGGGTAGAGAGCATCAACCCCCTTCACCGCGATCCGATCCCCGTCAGCCTCAGCTACATTAACGGTATGTACTCGGTCAGCATGAACACGTCTTGGATGGTGGTCGTCGACGGTCGCTGCAGCTGGATGCTTGTGGAGGTCTACACCCGGCGATTGATCCCCCTTCCTAAGATTAACACTACACTGCTTTGGCACCGCGGCCCAGAATACTCGGAATCTAACAGTAGCCAACATGATACCAAGTTTGATTTGCTCAAGGTTGTAATCTGCCAAGTGCCCACAAGATCTGCGAATTATAAAGATTTCAGGCCTATTGCGTTCTTCAACCGCGGTCTCGCCTATCTGACAGGTCACTACGGTAAGTGGATAAATCTGCACATCCATCGCAGGATCATACATCCTCTATGGTTCTCTGATGCCATTGAACACAAGGGCTTCATTTACGCTGTCGACTTCTTCTATGGCTGAACGTATTGCTGGCCTACTCCAGTCATCTCTACAAACGACTATTACAACAGTATGTTTCTTTCCTATGATATCATGATGGCTTGCTTCTATTACTGTCAACATTTATTGAAAAAATATTCATGCTCACAACATGTTGTTCTTAAGATTGACTAAATCAAGAGCCCTTTTTTATTTGACTCCAACTTGATATGATGTTGTAGGCCGCCTGGTGTCCCTACCCTTCCTAATCCCAGAACTTTTCAAAGAAAAGCGGCATGGCCGTTGCAGGTGGTTCCTGGCTCGATCAGACGACGGTGAAAGATTGATGATCGTTCGCACGTACCGGACGTGTTGTTTCGCGGAATACAATCACAGTCACTACAAGGTCTTTGAGCAGGATCCCAGCTTCTCTGGGCCTTCAGGAATTTTTGACTGGAAGCTGGTAATTAGCCTTGGTACACACTCTCTATTTGTCGGACTGAATTATCTGATTAACCAGAAGATAACCGACGGCAAGGATCCTGATGGCAGCGCAGTTTCATTCATCAGGCAAAACTGTGTGTACACCGCGTACCATGCGTCTCTGCATGCACCATACCCTGATATGTGCCGCCACGCTCTGCAGCCCAAAGTAGGAGAGAGGGTCGCAAGTATCAGACTTTGACCTGCTAGCTGGAGTTTCCCCTGTCAGGCACCCATCTGGTTCAAGCCGTCAACCAATGTCCACAGCTTAATAAATAGTAATGTCTAACTGAGCTAGTTAGTTAGATGCGTACACTTGGTGTAGTAGGATCTTTATTTAGTTTGATGCATACACTTGTTCTTTTTTGGTAGCCCTTTTGTAATGATGGATGATGTTTGGTTTGGAAGAGAGAGCTGCGTCTTCACTCTTCTAGCCTGCTTACTGCTTCTGTTGCACCCCCAGCCCTGGTTGTTGTTGCTGCTGTTTTCAATGTACAATCAGTAGTATATTTTGTCGGTTGGTTGAATAAATGTGTTGTTAGAACGACAAACACAATGTTTTGGAAGTCGTTGCACGGTTCGATCCTTTAGTGCCCCGTACCGTACGTAGCTCATACTATTTTTCGTACGGAACACATTTTCCACTTGTTGATAACATGCAGCCCACTGATGAAGGCCCAATAGAGAAGCCCATGATTAACTAGAAGGGAGGCTCTCACATGAATCCGGCCCAGGTAAATGCTCATGCACCAGTTCTTTGGGAAAATAGGTAGCCCAGTATTTCTTTTTGAAGAATACCCAATCTAGGCCTATTTGTTTTCTCCGAATTACTGGGCTGCAAATCTTTCAAGACAAGGAGGGATGCATTCCATCCTGGCCAAAGAGTATGGTCAATGTCTGTTAAAAGTGATATCAAAAGGGGTTGAAAATTCCAAAAAAAATTATAGCAAATGGGATATTAGTTTTTTTTGAATTTTGTTCTTCACTGATATCTTATACGTATTTCATTGGATTTAACATGACATAGTACTAATTTATTTTTAAATTTGTTTTAGTATGGCTATTTATTTTTGGATTAAGAGTATTTCGTTCTCGAGAAAAAATTTCCCACATATTTAGTTAATTTTTTGACCCTGGTACTGACCAGAAAATGGCCGGCAATTCCAAAAATGGAAAACGGGCGGCTGACTTGTTTACACAAGGATTTGTCAGTGAACACACGATTCTAGCCGCCATGCTTCTTCAATCTCTGGTCTTCCTGCTCCAGCCACCTAAACTAGCACCGACGGGACAGCCTGCTCCCTCCTCTTGTGGCCCGATGTGATGCCGCGTAGGCTTGCCCGGCCCACCCTACTCCCTCCGCTGGCCTGGCCGCACGCAATCAACTGCCTCCTTATTACGCAAAAAAAATGATTCCTCCCACTGACATCTGGGGCGCACCGGTTGGGAGGCTGACCTGTGGGCCTACCACATTGACGCATACGCAGGGCTTGTCAACTTAGTCAACAAATGATTCTAGCAGCAGTAACCATTGGATTTGAATCGAACGGTCCTGTTGCTTCTTCAATCGCTGGCCTTCTTGCACCAGCCGCCCAAACCAGCGCTGGGGAGACCGCCTGCTCCTGCCTCCAGTGGCCGGTTGTGCTGCCGTTGAGGCCTCATCGCCCCCTACTACTCCCACCGCTAGCCAGGCCCTGCGGCGACAACAGCCTCACACCGCAGCCGAACCAGTGAACCCTTGTACTCCTCTCTGCGTGGGCATCCACTGCCGCGTCTTCCCCGGCTCCGCGTCATCCCCTTCCTAGGCCTCACCGTTGTCCACCGCCTTGGTGCTCTCGGTGCGGCGTGGTCAATGTGGTCAACGATATTCCATCGGAAGAGTACTATACGTGGAATGGCTGACAACTGGGTCCACGGCCACAGCCCAATTTTTTTGTGATTTGCCAAGTAAGTCGCTTTGCGAGGCCTGTTGGGCTGCAAATCTTTCAAGACGAGGAGAGCTTTCATTCGGCTGGCCGAGAAAATGGCCCATCAGTAATGACAAATGGGCTGTACATTTTTAAACACATCAAACCGGCAATTAGTTTCAAATATATTTTTTTCATTTCGAGATTTTAAATTACATTAATTTTTATGTGTGGAGAATTTGTTGGATTTTATATTGATATACATTTATTTTTAAAATCAGTTTGAATGTGAGTCGAAATTTCGGGATTAAAAACAGTTCGGACCACACCGGAATATGCAAAATTTCGTACAAGTTTTTAACCGTGCCACAATATGGGCTGTAATGCTAACAAAAAGAATATGGGCTCCAAAAAAACCTTAAGAATTAGCAAATGGGCTGTAAATTATTAAAAATAATGGCAGATGGGATGTATGCTATTTTCCACAGATTTGAGGCTTTCCTAAAAAAAGGTTAACGCACAAGCAGTGACTATTGGATGGCCATCCAACGGCTGTCGTGCTTCTTCAATCTCTGCTCTTCCTGCTCCAGCCACTCAAACAAGCGTCCGCAGGACTGCCTGCTCCCTCCTCCCCGCGGCCGTCTCTAACAGCTCGGACCCACCAGCTATATCTTCGTACGCAAGGAAGTGCCTCCTTATTACGCACACAAAAAATGAATACTTCCCCTGTTACCTGGGACCCAGTATAGTGGAAGGCTAACTTGTGGGCCTACTAAGTTGACGGGGACGAAGGGCTTTGTCAACTTAGTCAATATGCACGATTCTAGCTCCAGTGACCGTATGATGTCCATCCAACGGCCGTAGTGCTTCTGCAACCTCTGGTCTTCTTGCTCAAGCCGCCCAAACCAGCGTCGGTCGTGCCTCGTGCTCCTGCCTCCCGTGGCCGGCTACGATGCGGCCGAGGCCTCACTGCCCCCTACTACTCCCACCGCTGGCCAGGCCATCCCTCTACTCACCCACACCCCCTGTCATTCTGCGGCGATGGCAGCCTCACACGGACCGAAGCAGTGAACCCTCGTACTCCTCTACGTGTGGGCATCCACTGTCGCGTCTTCCCTGGCTCCGCGTCGTCCCCTTCCTAGGCCTCACCGTCGTCCATCGCCCTAGTGCTCTCGGTGCAGCGTGGTCAACATGGTGAAGGAACAGCTTCCATCGGACGTGGACTGTACGTGGAGAGGCTAACAGCTGGGTCCACAGCCGCAGCAAGGAAGTGCCTCCTTATTACGCGAAAATAATTATTCCTCCACCTGACATTGGGGACCCACCGGACAGGCCACCATATTTGACGAAAAAAACGTTTCCCCCCTGACTGCTGGGACCAACCAGCTACACCTTCGCACGCAAGGAAGTGCGTCTGGGCAAAAAAACAAAACGATTCGCCCCCCTGACTACTGTGACCCACCAGCTACATCTTCGCACGCAAGGAAGTGCGTCCGGGGAAACAAACATTCGCCCCCTTGACTACTGGGACCCACCAGCTACGTCTTCGCACACAAGGAAGTTCGTCCGGGCCAAAAAAAATGATTCGCCCCCCTTACTGCTAGGCCCCACCAGCTACATCTTCGCACGCAAGGAAGTGCCCGACAGTCGGGACCCACCTGGTCGAAGCGTACGTAGCGTTGTCATTATGGTCGCAAACGTGTACGTACATATATACTGGTGGATGTAGAGGCGTGCAGGTGTCATAGTAGAGGCGCGCACGTTGCATGTACACGTACATACAGCGGCGAGGGTGCAACAAAGAAAATACGGCCACATACGTACATAAGGGCAGGGTCTCGAACGCCTACTCGCGCATATGTACATGGCTGGGTCGGAATGGAGAAACATCGTCGTCGTCGTGTTCATGGGGAGCCAACCGGCTGGGTCGGGACGGAATGCGTGGTCATGTTCATCGGGAGGGCTTGGACGGAGCAGGCGATGGAACGGATGAAACGAACCTCCTACGTTTGGAACAGGGTCCTGTTGGTCGGGAGGGGTGTGGAGTACCGCAAAACGGAGGAAACCGACCTCCTACGGTCAAAACGGGGGTCCTGTTGATCGGGAGGGGTGTGGCGTACCGCAAAACGGACGAAACGGACTTGTGTTGGAGCGCTACGGTGGAAACAGGGGTCCTGTTGATCGGGAGGGGTGTGGCGTACCGCAAAACGGACGAAACAGACTTGTGTTGGAGCGCTACAGTCGAAACGGGGGTCCTGTTCATTGGGAGGGGTGTGGCGTACCGCAAAACGGGACTCCACGAGATACTGTTCATCTCCACCGTCGACCTCCTCCAGCCTCCACGGGCTACCGTCTTCTTCCTCCAGCCTTCACGAGCTCATGTTCATCCAGCCTACACCGCGCGCTACTCCACCGGCTACTGTTCAACCAACCCTCCATCGTCTACTGTTCATCCAGCCCTCCACCATCTATTGTTCGTCCAGCCCTCCACACCACGGGGTCCTGTTCAACCACCCCTCCATGGCCACCCCTCCACCGTCTACTGTTCATCCAGCCCTCCACACCACGGGGTCCTATTCATCCAGAGGCAACGCCACCGCTCACTGTTCATCCACCCCCCCCC